>NC_061090.1:49574248-49584248 GCF_015104395.2 Macrobrachium nipponense | reverse complement strand
TCCTTAGTAGGGGTCGCTGTTTTGAGTGAGCCTTCTCCAGCTTTTCCTGGCTTGAACAGCTGATTTCATAACTGGTTTCTGCTGATTTGGTCCCGTAGGGGGTAGTGCCGTTAGTGCAACTCATGCGGTGCAATGTAGGCATTACTTAATTAAGGTTCTTTGCAGCGTTCCCTCGGCCCCCAGCTGCAACGCCTTTTCATTCCTTTAACTGTATCTCCATTCATATTCTCTTTCTTCCATCTTACTGTCCACCCGCTCGTAACGATTCTTTCATAGTGCAACTATGAGGTTTTTCCTCTTGTAACACCTTTTAACTGTCCATTTCCGTTTCAGCGCTGAATGGCCTTAGTTGCCCCGGTACTTCGGATGTATGACAAAAGTCTATAAATCATTCTATCAATTTGCTGATTTGATTCAATTCTCTTGTTTCTCGACGTTGAAATTCCTTCTGTTTCGTCGCCAACTCATTCCAGACCTCAGTGTCATGAATATAATAAACTAAGTCAATTACAAAGTGATTTAATTTTTTAGTTTTCTCTAAAAGAAAACTATTGAGTTGGCTATTTGTTTGTCTGGCCGTCCGCACTCAGATCTTTCAAACTACTGAGGGTAGAAGGCTGCAAATGAGAGTGTTGATCATCCACCCTCCAATCATCAAACATACCAAACTGCAGCCCTCTAGCCTCGGTAGTTTTCATTCTATTTAAGGTTAAAGTTATCCACGACCGTGCGTCGGGCAACGCTGTAGGGCAGGCCATTACCGGTTTTGGCTGAAAGTTTCATGGGCCGCGGCTCATACAGCATTGTATGCTGTGCAGAAAACTCGATGGCGGCGCCGGAGAAACTTCCGGCTATATCTCACCTTGTTTTTTATTACTTATCAATGAATATCCTGTCCTTTTCTTTGATAGATAATTACAGACACTATCAGCTGTCATATTAAAGCTATATAAAATCCAACGTTGCCCTGTGTTCTGACCAATTGTTTTTTACTAGACCGTGAAACGTTTTTCCACAAATATTTCCGGAGCCATAAATTGTTCGATTAAAAGGAGGACAACCCTAAACAGTTTTCTTTTTCATTCTATATCCATTCAATTAAAAGCAGCCATCTGGGAATGAAATAAAGACAATTATTGCCATACAGGGAGCCTTGCAGGAGTTTTCATTTACTTATGGAGGTGTACTTTAGTTACCTATTGAAAGCATTGAAGAGAAGAGGCCGGTGGGACTGGTGGTTGATTATAATAAGTAATTAAGGAACTTAATGTGGACCTCTGAGCTTGGTCCAACCAACTGAGACGAATTGGCACTTCAAATGTGAGTTAGGTTAGTAGTTTGTTCTCCAAGCAAGTAGGCGTGCTATATTTGTGTTTAGATAAATTACTTACATTTTTATGTACGTATTTGCTTATTTGGTAATTTATTTGTTTTTTCTAATTACTGATCTCTTCTTTCTGTATTTCCCTTTGCCTTCTGTTATTTCTTTCGAATGACAAACCTTCTGAATAATAATTCCTTGGGAAAGGATCTTTACCATAATTCCTCAGTCTACTCAGCTGTAAATGAGTACCTATCCCTGATGGGGTAGGGTCCAGCTATGGGTTAAATAGCAAAACTCAACAATGATGGAAAGAAATGAAGGAATAAACGACAACGACGTAAATGGAACCTCTGGCAACAGAGGAGCTTCGTCCGGCAACCAGGTATTCAACCCAATTGAAGGGGAAGACGGTCAGGTACTTGGAGGTCGTCATTCAGCAACTGATCACCACATCGAGAGTAATCAACAGCCTGAGATTGGAGCTACAGAGGCAAAAAGGAAGAAATGGACAAGAGAAGAAAATAAGGAAATATGGAGATGCTACATCAGAAGCAACCCGACGGTGAGAGGATATAGAAGAAGATTGGTCAACATCTGGAATGAGAGGAATAACACCCCCCAAACAGAGCAGAGGCTGGCAGACCAAGTAATGAACATAAAGAAAAAGAACTGGCTCTCCCCAACAGAAAGAGAAGAACTGGAAAGGGAAATGTCACACGACAACGAATTACACGAAGACGAACTGAGAGACGATGCAACAGAAGACGACAGGGATGATGAGGTATCAAACAACGACACACGAAGAAACACCGACGAAGTAACAGAAAGGACGGAATGGGTAGAAAGATTAGACAATTGGATGGAGCCAGATACAGAGAGAACAAAGATCCCCTCCATGAAAGCCTACAACACCAAGAAATTAAGGGAGAAAACAAGTGAGGTCAATGAAATAATGGGCATAATACACACCACCAGTATCACAGAAACAAATAACTTGACATATGCAGGAGCAAGATTAGTAGCAGAACTGATGGGGATTCGAAACACCAACACCACCAGCACACCAACCCAAACAGAAACCAAAACAGCAACCTCCTTGGAAAAGGCGCCTGGAAAAGCAAATCATGGTGATGAGATCTGACTTGAGTAAACTGAAAGAGATGGCAGAAAAAAGGCTAAGAAGCAAGAAAACAAGGAGGAAACTCAACGAGAAATACAAAGTACAAGAGAGGGACTAAACAACACAATAGAAGACGTAAAACAGAGGCTTAAGGCCAAAGCACATAAGATCCAACGGTACACGAACAGGAATAAGGGATACCAACTTAACAAACTATTCGGAACCAACCAGAAAAGACTGTACAGCCAACTAAGAGGGGAAGACAACCACCCAGAAATTCCTGAAGCCGAACCAAGTAAGAGACTCTGGGAAAACATATGGAGCAATCCGGTATCACACAACAAACATGCAACATGGCTCCAGGAAGTCAAGGAAGAAGAAACAGGGAGAATAAAACAAAGATTCACAGAGATCACGACAGACACAGTCAGACACCAACTAAAGAAAATGCCAAACTGGAAAGCCCCAGGTCCCGATGAAGCTCATGGATACTGGCTCAAAAACTTCAAGGCCCTACATCCACGAATAGCAGAACAACTCCAGCATTGTATCTCAAATCATCAAGCACCCAAATGGATGACCACAGGAAGAACATCCTTAGTACAAAAAGACAAGAGTAAAGGAAATATAGCCAGTAACTACAGGCCTATCACCTGCCTACCAATAATGTGGAAGTTACTAAACAGGTATCATCAGTGAAAGGCTATATAACTACCTAGAGGAGACAAACACCATCCCCCACCAACAGAAAGGGCTGCAGAAAGGAAGTGTAGGGGCACAAAAGACCAGCTCCTGATAGACAAAATGGTAATGAAGAACAGTAGGAGAAGGAAAACCAACCTAAGCATGGCATGGATAGACTATAAGAAAGCCTTCGACATGATACCACACACATGGCTAATAGAATGCCTGAAAATATATGGGGCAGAGGAAAACACCATCAGCTTCCTCAAAATAACAATGCGCAACTGGAATACAATACTTACAAGCTCTGGAATAAGACTAGCAGAGGTTAATATCAGGAGAGGGGATCTTCCAGGGCGACTCACTGTCCCCACTACTCTTCGTAGTAGCCATGATTCCCATGACAAAAGTACTACAGAAGATGGATGCGGCTACCAACTCAAGAAAAGAGGCAACAGAATCAACCATCTGATGTTCATGGACGACATCAAGCTGTATGGTAAGAGCATCAAGGAAATAGATACCCTAATCCAGACTGTAAGGATTGTATCTGGGGACATCAGGATGGAGTTTGGAATAGAAAAAATGCGCCTTAGTCAACATACAAAAAGGCAAAGTAACGAGAACTGAAGGGATAAAGCTACCAGATGGGAGCAACATCAAACACATAGATGAGACAGGATACAAATACCTGGGAATAATGGAAGGAGGGGATATAAAACACCAAGAGATGAGGACACGATCAGGAAAGAATATATGCAGAGACTCAAGGCGATACTCAAGTCAAAACTCAATGGAGGAAATATGATAAAAGCCATAAACACATGGCAGTGCCAGTAATCAGATACAGCGCAGGAATAGTGGAATGGACGAAGGCAGAACTCCGCAGCATAGATCAGAAACAGGAAACATATGACAATACACAAAGCACTACCCAAGAGCAAATACGGACAGACTATACATAACACGAAAGGAAGGAGGGAGAGGACTACTAAGTATAGAGGACTGCGTCAACATTGAGAACAGAGCACTGGGGCAATATCTGAAAACCAGTGAAGACGAGTGGCTAAAGAGTGCATGGGAAGAAGGACTAATAAAAGTAGACGAAGACCCAGAAATATACAGAGACAGGAGAAAGACAGACAGAACAGAGGACTGGCACAACAAACCAATGCACGACAATACATGAGACAGACTAAAGAACTAGCCAGCGATGACAATTGGCAATGGCTACAGAGGGGAGAGCTAAAGAAGGAAACTGAAGGAATGATAAAGCGGCACAAGATCAGGCCCTAAGAAACCAGATATGTTCAAAGAACGATAGACGGAAATAACATCTCTCCCATATGTAGGAAGTGCAATATGAAAAATGAAAACCATAAACCACATAGCAAGTGAATGCTCGGCACTTGCACAGAACCAGTACAAAAAGAGGCATGATTCAGTGGCAAAAGCCCTCCACTGGAGCCTGTGCAAGAAACATCAGCTACCTTGCTAGTAAATAAGTGGTTACGAACAACCAAACCTGAGGGAGTGATAGAAAACGATCAGGCAAAGATCCTCTGGGACTATGGTATCAGAACGGATAGGGTGATACGTGCAAACAGACCAGACGTGACGTTGATTGACAAAGTCAAGAAGAAAGTATCACTCATTGATGTCGCAATACCATGGGACACCAGAGTTGAAGAGAAAGAGAGGGAAAATGGGGGATTTTTTTTGGTAAGTATCAAGATCTTGAAAATAGAAATAAGAAGGATATGGGATATGCCAGTGGAAATCGTACCCATAATATAGGAGCACTAGGCACGATCCCAAGATCCCTGAAAAGGAATCTAGAAAAAACTAGAGGCTGAAGTAGCTCCAGGACTCATGCAGAAGAGTGTGATCCTAGAAACGGCACACATAGTAAGAAAAGTGATGGACTCCTAAGGAAGCAGGATGCAACCCGGAACCACACACTATAAATACAACCCAGTCGAATTGTAGGACTTGTGATAGAGCAAAAAAAAAAAAAAAAAAAAAAAAAAAAATAAAAAAAATAAAAATAATAATAATAAGATAAATTAATAAGATAATAATAATAATAATAATAATAATAATAATAATGCCTCAGTGGCGTGTTGGTAAGGTCTTTGCCTGTCGCCTTGGTGGCCGCGAGTTCGATTCTCTGGCATTCCATTGAGGAGTGAGAGATGAGTATTTCTGGTGATAGAAATTCACTCTCGACGTGGTTCGGAAGTCACGTAAAGCCGTTGGTCCCGTTGTTGAATAACCACTGGTTCCATGCAACGCAAAAAACACCATACAAAATAACGAGGAATGATAATAATGATAATATTAATATGTCGAAAATTAAACGGATATTGATTAAACTTTCATAAACAGAGACAAAAGAAAGCAATAATTGGAGAAAATTGTAGAGAGATGGAAAGAACTCCACATGTTACAACAACTACGAAAATATCTGCTCCTGGACGACCACTGCAGAAGACAGAAATAAACAAACCAGCTGAAAGAGAGAGAGAGAGAGAGAGAGAGAGAGAGAAGAGAGAGAGAGAGACTCTCTCCCATTAACACGGTCTTCCATGATTTACGAGCCGGGAGAGGAGCGAGTCACGTTTTTATGGCTCTTCGTTCACGACATTAATAGCGCGAATATTTAGAACCCGTTTTCTTATCGACATCTCGAATTGATTTTTCGGTAGCGTAAATTTTAGCTCGCCTACGCCCGAGCGGGCGTACACGGTCGCACAGACACTCACGCTCACGCACACACGCACACAGACACTCATGCACACTTTACATCAATTTGACTTCGTTATATTTCTTTCTTTTTCGATTTTACGTTTGTTCATATTTTTTTGGAGAGAGAGAGAGAGAGAGAGAGAGAGTGAGAGAGAGTGAGGAAGGGGAGGAGAGGCAAATGTGTGCGAGCGTTCTCTGGCCCGAAGCAGTTCAGGACTGAGTTATTAAATTTTTATGTTGCAGAGGTAGATAATTTATATAGACGGGCCGGCCAAACAATGATTTTTCTGGCGCTAGGAACTCCGTGTTGTAATAAGATGTTTCAGTTGATTGAGTTGTCGAGAGAGAGAGAGAGAGAGAGAGAGAGAGAGAGAGAGAGTTGATAATTTAAACAAGAGTGTAAAACTATTCCATAGTTTTGCACCTGTATTGATGATAAAATATTTGTGATTTTTTTTATTCTTGGTTTTGTAAAGAACGATGTCATAAATGCTTTATAAGTATTTACAGTGTTTCCAAACCTTTTCTGACCCTAGCGCCCCGTCTAGTCAGGTCAACTAATATATTATTACTAGGATAAAAGAAAGTAAATTGTACTGCTTGATCAATAGATTTTATTTAATTCCTTAAAGGTAAAACAAAGTTCCATTATTGCTCATAGAAGAAATAAGAAAATCTCTCTCTCTCTACGACACTGGCGATATTTTTTTCAAACAATCTTTTATCCCTCACTTCCACTGTATATGGAGGTAATGTGGCTTCCCTTGATTATTGCAAAATCGCCAGATTAGAGAAGTATTATTACATCATTGCATTTTTCCTCTTACTCAGTAAATACGTATTATTATAGAGAAGTAGAAGAGAGCTTTTACATGCGGGCGAAAAAGGGAAAGCTCTTTCCACGCTCGGAAGAAGATAACAGAAGATAACAGACGAAAATCCAGTGAGTGTACTTCAGATATGATGGAGAGCTCAATAAGAAAGCATGCTACTATATGTCCGCACATATGGAGATATTTGATAATCAGGTACGCTAGGTATTCCACCAAACTTGGGTGGCGACTAGGCCTAGGCTAGCCTAGATCCTGGCCCCCGGGAAACCCACTGTAAGTAGGCTAATCAATTCAACTAGCATGATCTCATCTGTACCACAGCTATGCCCAGAATTGATGATAAATGACAGCATAGGATTTCGTTCAAAATTCACTAACTGGCGACTAACATGCTCCGTATGTATATATTATTTCAATGCGAAAACACGATTATTGCATACAATAAGGCCATAATATGTTTCACAAGAGTGAAATCTGTGATATATTTCAAAACTGTAAGAAAATATAACGTGTAGCCAAATTTCGGAAAAACAGTTACGAAACATTTTCAAAACTTTTGTTCACACTCGATGTGCCTGACAATAAAGAGGCATCATCAGACCTCGGTTCAAATGTTAAATTGAAAGAAAAAAAAGTTGTGATAACATTAATATTGCTTCCAGTGCAACCAAAAATTTTAGATATTCAAATTTGATAGTTTTTACGCCTCAACGCTGAAAAAATGTAAATAAGTGAATACGTAAATAGAATGTTTCCACTGATCTCAACGTGTACGCAGAGCGTGTGTGACGCAGCAGTTATTAGAGTGGTGGGGCGACTTGAACCACCTGGTGCAACATAGGTCTACAATGAGTAGCGACAATGAAATAATCTTGAAGCCATTTAGTTTGTTAGAGGAATATTTGGATTTTCAAAAAAATAAAATTATTCAAGTTATATATCTTAACATCTTCAAAAATGACGGCTCTAGCAAATATTGACCTATTGCAATTATTCTTTTGTTAAACCAAAGATTTTATTCCTAGACCTAGGAGTATTAGATTTCTTTACTTAATATAAATGAATTATATTTAACATTCACATCTCTACATCAACGACTATTGGCCAGAAATCATATGAAGTTATCTACACATTCTTGCACTTCAAGTTCACCTATGAATTATATATCAAAAGTGAGCAGAAGGACTTTTCAGAAAGACACATTTTAAGCCAGTTAAAAAACAAGCGTTACATTGGTCTTGACATTAATACTAATTGATATTTCGATTAATTAAAATCATCATCATCTTTTATTCCTCAAAGGAGAGGTAATCTCTACAAATGAATTCTTTGTTAACAGATATTACATCTCAGAAGGCTTAGATTATATTTTAGGCTTGTAAATCATTTTGCAACATATGGGCAGCTTGAACACAACCTAAAACTTAAGCATTCAAAGAAAACTTGTTGTAATTCATGTTGTTTTGCAAATGTTATGTCTCGTCAGATTTGAGCATAGCTGTACGTACTTTGATTATATATATATATATATATATATATATATATATATTAATATATATATATATATATACATCAACAACCAGGATAGTTGGCGATCAGTAAATCCCATCCACCCGGAGTACACAAAAATCCAGACTTTGGCCTTAATATATATATATATATAGATATATATATATATATATATATATATATATATATTATATATAGTATATAGCTATGCATATATATATATATAATAATATATTAAATTATATATATATATAATATATATCTTAAATAAGTTTTTAGTACCAAATAATACTCGTTTAAACAGGCACTACACCTACCCTCATCTGCTGCAGAATCTCTCTGGACGTTAGTTGAAAATGCAAGCTAGGCAAATGAATCCCCGAAGTTACCAAAAATGTACTTTTTATTTCCCAAATTAGCTAACATTGAAATGTAACAAAATCAATTAATAAATGGAATAAAATGAATTAACTCTGACCCAAAAAAACGTTAAACGATCATTTTCTTCTCCAAATAAGGTTTAAGTAAGTACCCCCTGTAATCTCTTTATGTCCGACTAACCACATCATTTTAATAAGTCAATAAAGTCTTAGAGAATCCATTTTTCTATATGGTGAATTTGAACCCATCTGAAATAAAGAGACCACAATTATTACACCACTTTACTCATGAAAGTTAATCAAAAAGAATGTGTACCGCACCACTCTTCTCTTTCTCCAGCATATTAATTATCACTTCAAAGGTTAACTTTTTCAAAGTTCTCTTACATTACCTTATTTGATGGGTCTGCAACACCTCTCAATACCTCTCAACACCTCTTCCAGGCACGTTCCACACCCTGTCACAAGTAATGAATGAGGGCTCTCTCTCAACACTTATTTCTCATAACCAAAGCCATATATCGTCCACTACAAACACACACGCAGAAAAGCCCTGTGTGGCACTCAGCAAACACGGGTGCTCCATGTCCAAGGTATGTGATTTCCGAGGCGTCACCGACCTCAAAGTGCATAGGTCATCTTTCCTAGCTGTTTTTCATTTCAGCATTCTTCGAGCAATCCAGCGCTTGTCTCTAACCAACCTGTCTCTAGCCGGGAAGAGCTGAGATTAACAATTCACTACCGTGGCTTTTAAGATATATATATATATATATATATATATATATATACATGCATAAAAATTGTATAATTATGCTGCAAACGAGCTGAGCTAACCATAATCACAGAGAAGTTACAGAGGTCTAAAAAACTGTAGATCTAAAATCTAAATAACCCCTTCCTTTGTAACCACATTTTTCTTGATGTAAGGTGTTGCCATTCCAAAAAAATGAAATATTCACAGCATAAAAAGTAATGACATCACAAAATTGGTAACCATACCTGAAGAGATAGACACTGGTACTTATTCTAATGACGTGCAATCACATAAACGTAATGCTTCTTTGTGGTTAACAGTTTTTTTTTTCTATGTCCTTCTTTGTCATCGAGAGTAATACAGAGTAACTCATTCCAATTGCTGCTGTTGCGGAGACTAGAGTATTGTTCAACAAAAACCAGGGCCGGGTCAGTGTTGGGGGTTACTAGAATCGGGCGAGCTTGCGTTATTTCACACTATCAGTATTGTTTCGTCCAAACCGAAGCCTATTCAACGTGCGTATTATAATGGCACCCGCTTTCTATACTGATTGAGACAAGACTCCAACTTATACTTTTTGCGTTCAGTTTAATTTATCAGAGTCCTACCCCTTCTTATGTATCTCCTGCCTCCATGGCTGTCTCTTGT
>NC_061090.1:49556748-49571748 GCF_015104395.2 Macrobrachium nipponense | reverse complement strand
TTAATTCTCATTTTTTCCATGATGCTCCACCTTTTCTTCCAGGCGCTGTCAGACGTAGTCTGATTAACTTACAGCAACATTGAAAACCTACAACGCGTACAAATAGAGGAACACAGCGAAGTTCAACTCCAATAACGGCAAACCCTATAATCAGTTTAGTATATCCCAAAAAAATTCCACTGAGTGATGACTAGGTGGAAGGATAGCTGCTGCAGTAATTCACTTAATGATAGGAAAGAAGCAAAAAGGCTTAGCAGAGTATAGTCTAAATATATTTTTAATCTAAAAAGATGCATATTATCATACAATATTAATGAATGAGTTTAAATTAGAACCGGGGAGAGAAGAGAGAGAGAGAAGAGTGTGTTAGGGACAAGAAAGAGGGAGAGAGACATATATACATATTAACCAGTCTTCTCAAGAAGAGACCACGGATTGGTCTACAAAACTGTGAACCCATTAATCAGAAATTTCTTTCGATTCAAAAGTGTCTCGACAAATCACGACTCCAGAAAAGGGCTTGTTTTTCTTTATCATCTCACTCGATACCTTCAAGCAAGGTCTAGAGAATATGATATTCTCTAGACCTTGTCTTCAAGCGCAACATGAAAGCGCAAGCGCGCGCACTCACTCACACATTTGCACGAGAACGTTGGCCGTCCTCCCAGTTCCAGATAGCAGCCAATTTCGCCGATGCCATAAAGAGTTCTATTTACGAGTTTGCAAGTCAAGTGTGATTATGAAGACATTTTTGAATCCTGACAAGTTTCTTTTATGTGTGTCAGTGTGTTAATGCACTTGTTTATAGACTGTTAACAGCCTCAGCAGCCAAAGTTCCTCGCTTGTGGGAGGCAATGAAAGTGTCCGTTTTTGTTTTCCAGGCCCGGTGTCTACTTGTGGACACCAGTACCGTTTACTGGTTTTGTAAGGTGTTGATGGATGACGTTCTCTTGTGAAAAGTTGGTCTTGTGGATGTTATGATTTCACTTATACTTTTTTGTCTCTTATTTTAATTCAAGTTCACGTGATAAGGAGTGACTCATTTTGAAAATCTCTCATTAGCAGTCATATTCTCTTGTTAATTGTTCACTCCATGCATTTCGTAACAAAGACTCAAACTCATTTCTAGTGGTTCTTAGTATTCAAATTGGGAAAGTATGGCCGCAAAACGATACAGTAACGTTATAAAATAAACTTTTATTCATCTTTCAAGTATTTCCTTCAATTGCTTCATAAATGTTTTTGTTTTCATATCCAGTTTTCCACAATGAAAATCATAATATAATGATAAATAGTGATCTCATCCATTTTATTGCGCTGAGACTTACGACGACGAAGTGTGTTAGGGGTCGTTTTTATTTTCTTCAGAAAACAATGCGAATAAAAAAAACGCGTCCTTTTCTTAGAGCAGTGTTTCTTAAAGTGTGGTCCGCTGACCCCCAGGGGTCCGTGGAATGTTCCAAGGGGTCCTCAGGATAATGTGAGGAGGAAGCGTTTGTGTGCAAAATTGCAAAGTTAATAATGTTGTGAAAGTTATTTTAAGTAAAATGTAAACATTTATGTTGAAGATAAGCCATTAAGAAATAATTCAGTAGCAATTTTAGTTTACATATTATACCCTGAAAATACTTTTAAACCGAAGAGGGAAATTATGATAATAAGGGGCCAGCTACATGAGTCATATTAATAAAAGGGGTCCACTGCGCAAGAAAGTTTAAGATTCACTGTCTTAGAGGATCTGTAATATATTATATAATCTTTTACTCGTGGCGGTCTTAGAAATGTGCACGCATCTAGATTCAGAGATCAATTGAACAACTTGGGTCTAGTTGGAGTTCTAGTTGGACGCAATGGAATTCGTGGCTTCTAACTACTGTTGACTTGGCACAGTGCTGCGGAATAACCGAATAATTGTTCTTTGATTTCGTTAGGCCATTTCTCAGAGAGAGAGAGAGAGAGAGAGAGAGAGAGAGTGCAACTGATAAAGAAGAGCGATGACATATCACGCATAGCAAGCATTGTTATAATGCATACCTTATGGGTGAACTAGCACTGGATTTTAGAAAGGTAAACTACAGAACGGGAATATAACTCAGCTCTCTCTCTCTCTCTCTCTCTCTCTCTCTCTCTCTCTCTCTCTCTCTCTCTCTCAGAAACTCACATACATGCGTACGTTAAAAGCCTTCAGTAACATTCACTGGTTTTTACCAAGAAAGGCCTTCTCGTCCCAATTTTTCTGTGTACTTTATTATTATTATTATTATTATTATTATTATTATTATTATTATTATTATTTATTATTATTATATATATATATATATATATATATATATATAGAGGAGAGAGGGGAGGGAGAAGGAGAAGAGAGAGAGGAGGAAGAAGAGGCGAGAGAGAGAGAGGAAAGGAGAGAGAGAGCAGACGAGAGAGAGAGAGAGAGTATAACGGTATGACGGGAGGTACAGATCAGTTTCCTTGAAGACATATTGCTATAATATTGTTAAAATACCAGTGTAGACTAAAACTAAATACCTGCTCTTATCTCCTCCATTAGTACAGTCTCTCTCTCTCTCTCTCTCTCTCTCTCTCTCTCTCTCTCTCTCTCTCTCTCTCTCTCTCTCTCTGGCAGATATCTGGAACAATGAAGACATTAAGTTCTGGCAGGATGAGGAGCAAGACGCTGACAAAGCAGACTCATCACGCTTTACGTATTTTTATGACTTCACTTTGCATTTTATGTCCCCTGTCTCCCGCTCACTCAATTAGCATAAGCGAAACACTCAGAGAAACACACCACGTGAGTTTTTTAGTTTTTTACTTTTTCATTCTTTTTTTCGTTTACCTGAAAGTTGGGCATCTGTTCTTGTTCCTTATAAGCTAGAGAAACCAAGCAAAAAATGCACCGAAGTTTCCTCGCCGCAATCGAAATTCCTTCACAGCATATAACGCTGTATGAAACACTCAGCCACGCCCCTGTGGTGGCATGTGTTGTTGGCACCAATAGCAGTGCCAGACGTACGATTTTGGATAACTTTGACCGTAAATAAAATAAAAACTACTGGGGCTAGAGGGCTGCAATTTGGCATGTTTGATGATCGGAGGGTGGATGATCAACATACCGATTTGCAGCCCTCTAGCCTCACTAGTTTTTAAGATGTGAGGGCGGACAGAAAAGTGCGGAAGGACAGACAAAGCCACCTCAACAGTTTTCGTTTACAGAAAACTAGAAGTGGATGGTTAGAAAATTGGGGGAAATTGTGTGAGCTCGTCCCATTTCAGCAGAAACACTTCGCTGGCTTCTCTTGAAAGAAATTTTTGTTTGCTAGTTTCCGTCAAGACTCAAAATGTGACCAGTGTGGTGAAACCGAGTATCAGATGAATACATTTTACCTCTGTAGAGAAAAGGAAAATATAGAAAAATGGTTTACTTCTGTTCTTAGGAAATACTGTAAACTACATGATTACAGTTTCTTGAAACTTATTTTTTTATATAGCAGGAAAATCAATTGTTGATCACCGGCTGTTTGTATTGTTTGTGGATGTGTTATAAACACACCAATAGCTGCCTAAATATAATTGTTCTTTAGAAAATTAGAATCACAAAGGATGTATATTTAATGTAGATTTACAAGCAACATTTCCAAGCATATAAATAAAGAATTTTTAAACTTCACGTTTTGACTTTGATTTATATTGTTAATGTAGCAAAATGTTATCAAAGTTTATATTTATATTTCTGTATTAAGAGAATTATTCAAATAATGTAAAATATTGAAATATAAATGTAATTTTATGATAAAAGATAAAAAAAAAAAATAAGTTCAGCTCTAAAAGCTCGTCAATACATTCTGTCTTGATTCTGCAACGGGGCTCTGTTGCCATGTTCTGGTGGAAATAAGGTTGTAAAGCTCTTTCTTTCTTTTATTATTATCGTAAGTTTTCCATGTTAGGTGCATATTGCGGGCGCAAGTCTTCATGGACTTCACAGTACCTGAACCCGAAAGGGGTTAACAGTGAATATTTTTTTTTTTTTGTCTCTTGAGTTTGGTGGTTCGCCTTGTTTCATATATATATATATATATATATATATATATATATATATATATATATATATATATATATATACTTTTACATGTGTGTATATATATTATGTATATATATGTATGTATGTATATATACACATATTTATATATGCATTACAATATATATATATATATATATATATATATATATATATATATATATGTATATATATATATATATGTGTGTGTGTGTGTGTGTGTGTGTGGTGAGTGTGTGTGGGTGTGTGTAATCATAAACAAATAAAGATTTCTGAGGTTATAAAAGCTATCAATAATAAGCCCGTTTGATCCTCACAGTGGAAATGGTGAGAATCATAGAGTTCTTACTTAGATCCAAATAAAAAGTTTGAAGAATTGATACCAAAGAAAACCGAACTGTCCACTGAGGTTATTTAAACCCTACAGCAAACATGCTAAGCTCTCCGCTATTTTGGGGAGAGAGAGAGAGAGAGAGAGAGAGAGAGAGAGAGAGAGAGAGAGAGAGAGAGAGAGCCAGTAGGAGGTGAATTATGACGTGAATGGGAGAACGTGGAATTCTTCAGGTTAACAGCAGTGTTTAACGAGTCATGTGAACAAGCTTTCAGTAAAGTGACCAGTTTTAAACTCTCTCTCTCTCTCTCTCTCTCTCTCTCTCTCTCTCTGTCAAATCGTGATCGCCTTTTCCACAACTTGCTCCCGTCGTCATTAATTTTCTCGTCATCATGGCGTTCCTATGGGGACTGCGGGGTCAAGTATTTGCCGACCGTTATTTGCAAATTGCTTTCGCAAAGAACGCATTCCGGTGCCAGTGTTGTTCCAAAGACCTTTTATCCGTGTAGACGGTCACCTCTGGTTGGCTGAACAAACCACTTGTGCATAGCGTAAGAGCCGCGCACAAACAGACTAACACCACTGAAAGAGAAATTCATATTTGCATAATGATGTGTGAAAAAAAGGTGGTCACGAAACTGATCTCTCTCTCTCTCTCTCTCTCTCTCTCTCTCTCTCTCTCTGTCGAAGTTATGACTTTGAGCGTATTTCTGGATTGTTAAATTCCTCTCTCTCTCTCCTCTCTCTCTCTCTCTCTCTCTCTCTCTCTCTCTCTCTCTCTGTGTGTGTGTCGAAGTTATGACTTTGAGCGTATTTCTGGATTGTTAAATTCCCATCAAAGTCACGAAGAAATTATTAAAAATTATTAATTTATCTGATACCTGTTTGTATACGTGCTTTTCCCGCTAAGCAAATGTTCAGGATTAAACATCTTCCAGTCTTTGTTTTATTTAACAATTCGCTGACACCATATTCTTTAATACTCTTAGTCTAAAAACATTAGTTTTGTATTTATTTACCGAGATTTTTTTTCTCTCTGTTCATAAATCTCAACTAGTGGAGCATTTGACGGTGAATGTTGTACAGGAATCGCTTCATTGAATAATGAAGGTTTGTGTCAAGGACATCTTTGAACAAAAGCTTTTGCTCTGTAGTTTCTTTTTTACATTTTGTACATTTTGTGGAGATTTCGTCCGAGCTGCATTTTCGAATTTTCGTGTCATCTACTTTTATTAAGTCTCTGATACTCGAGCCATATAGTTGAGAGAGAATAGAGTTTTAGTTTTCCGTAAAAAAAAAAAAAAGTATTGAGATGGCTTTCTGTCTGTCCGTCCGCCCTCAGATTTTGAAAACTACTGAGGCTAGAGGGCTGCAAATTGGTATGTTGATCCTCTACCCTCCAGTCATGAAACACACCAAATTGCAGCTCTCTAGCCTCAACATTTTTTATTTTATTAAAGTTTAAAGTTAGACGTGACCCTGCGTCTGGTGCCAACACAGGCCACCACCGGGCTGTGGCAAAAAATTTCATGGGTCGTGGCTGAGAGCTTCATGAGCCGTGGCTTGAGTTTCATACAACGTTATATGCTGTAAAGAAAAATTGTTTTATTTGTAAAGCCAAATTACCACTCGAAGGAATGATATGTCAGTATATAGGGCAGTGATTCTCAACCTGGGCGCCGCGGCGCCCTTCTGCGCCACGACTATCCCCCAAGTGCGCCGCGAAAATTTCATGGATAAGTGTATAATATATATATATATATATATATATATATATATATATATATATATATATATATATAGTATATATATATATATATATATATATGTGTGTGTGTGTGTGTGTGTGGTGTGTGTGTGTCTGTCTGTGTGCATGTATGTATGTATGATTATGTGTCAGTAATGACCGCACGCTAAAACTGGAGTACTTGGATATGTTACTAGAAAGCTTTTGGATAAGAATTGGAAAGGAACACCCTCATAGAGCACTTAAAGCCCAGAAAATATTGCTGGAGTTCTCGGCCTCATATATGTGTGAACTAGGATTTTCAACACTCGCAAACATCAAAACTAGCAAGAGGTCTAGATTGCTGAGTGTTGAAGAGGAAATGAGTGTGCCTGTCCAGTGTCCCTCCTAACATCAAAAGGATAAGCAAATCCAGACAGGCGCAAGTGTCCCATTAATCAGGTGTGATTACTCTACAACTGGAATGTATGTTGTACATCATTCCCATGTGCTCATTAATTCATTCATCTATAATAATAGAAAAAAAATAATAACAATCATCATTATTATTATTATTATTACGGTATTACTTCATTATCATAACCATTACACATGTGTGCACACATATTTGAACTAATAATATGGGTAGCCCTACATAATGTGTACCTTTGTGTCAGTTGAATATGTAGCAGGCTTATATCACAATAGTTATAATTACACTGACTGTAGAGTAGGTGCGCCGTCAAAGTCCAGGATATATCATTAATGCGCCACTAAGCAATAAAAGTTGAGAACCTCTGATTTGGGGTCTGCTCACGAGGCGGTATTAAAACCTATCCCCGCCCCTTGTGAAACGTCATCAGTTACAAAATGACCATATCTTTATGAAACTATATTTACGATAACATTTTCGTATAACTATTTTTGCGATGGCGTTTTTTTATATATATATTTTCCTCTTATTGCATCTTGCCATATACTACGTTAAAGTACAAAGAATTCTCTTTCAAATGATATATGGCACATTATAATTACGATTACTTTCAAACCCACAACTCGCACAGAAAAAATTATCTACGCACACAAATATGTGCAATTACTTCATCCGTCAACCTACATACATTCACGTTTCGTAGCGTACCTGACTAAGGAATGATGATAGAAAGAAACTGAAAAATGGATTAGAAAGCTGATAAAATTTACTATATAATGCATAAATAAATTGATAGGTGTTCTCAGAAATTTTCGAGGAATTCTAGGTCAAAGACGGACCAAAATTTTTAAATTTTATGAAGATATTTACCACATTTGTCTTACATAATTTTTTATTTTATTACATTTTGCTATATACCATGTAAAAGTACAAAGAATGCCCTTTCAATTGGTATATGATACATTGCAATTACAATTATTTTCAAACCCATAATCGCGCACAGAAAAAATTATCTACGCACGCTAAAATTCTAAAAAATTAAGCGTTCCTGGGAGATCTGAAATCTAACCCCGCCCCTTGTGAAACGTCATCAGATACATCCAGCCAGACTGAAGAATACCTTTCTGTACTTTTTCCGAAAATATTATAATCGTTTTAGGCATGCATAATTGATACCTTTTTATATACAGTTTGTGTTATATTTAAACTTATGTGTTCGGAAGTATATTTCTGTGGTATGAAGTGCTAATGAGAAATTTGCTGGAAATGTGTTCCCTGTATCATTTTCTTCATCATTTATTCCTTTGATACCTTATATCGTATATGATGTAATTCTTATACTTTTGATATTGTTTTCTTTTTTGTGGTCAAGTCGTGCAAATGCAACTGCCATTTTTTACACTGCCTGTATCCACATTTTCTTTGTATTTATTGCATAACAATAAGTATTCTTAATAAGATTTGGAAATATAATTAATCTATCATTCTAACCTTTAGCATAAAAAAAGTTGCTTTTCAAAGTGAGTTATGAACACAGTGACAGAACTAAATACATTTCTTAAGAATTATTTAAAAGCTTGATAATATTACTGCCTGAAAGAGAGAGAGAGAGAGAGAGAGAGAGAGAGAGATCATGTTATGAGAGAGAGAGAGAGAGAGAGAGAGAGAGAGAGAGAGAGAGAGAGAGAGAGAGAGAGAATTGTCATGTTATAAAAAATGGACTTGAAGAGAATACAGGAAACCAGTATATAGGTAAGTAAATAAATAAGTAAAGAATAAACATATGAAGAAAGCTGGAGTAGCTATGTGTGTTCAAACTGGTATATTTTAGTGCAATAAAACAAGGCTTGGTTACTAAATGAGAGAATGGGTATTAAAAAAAACCAAACATGTGACCTCTCTACAGATTTTATCAAGATTTTATGAAAAACACCATGCGATATGGATTCAATGTATAAAAACTAAGGGTTCTTTAAATAATTCAATGGAGAAGCCCGGGAAGTGTTACTCTTGTGACGTCACAGTATTAGCTCCGCCCCCACTGCCGAGTTGAGCAGACCCTATATACTTTGAATGGGTATTAAAAAACATCAAGCATGTGACCTCTTTACAGATTTTATCAAGATTTTATGAAAAACACCATGCGATATGGATTAAATATATAAAAACTAAAGCTTCTTTAAGTAATTTAATGGAGATGCACGGGAAGTGTTACTCTTGTGACGTCACAGTATTAGCTCCGCCCCCACTGCCGAGTTGAGCAGACCCTATATACTTTGACTCTGATGTCGGTCATCGGACTTAATATTTCGAATTAGAATGTGTATTATTATTATTCATATCTTCTACTTTGAAATATTCAGCCCGGTGTATTCAGCCCGGTGACCAACATGATTCATTCGAGCTGAAATTTCGGCTTTTCAAGATAACTGCCAGCCACAATCTGCTTTAAATTTCGTTTGCAAAGCAAAATCTTTCCACTTCTCAATTTTTTTCAACTTTACCAATTTACCTGTTGTCCTGTTAACGTCACTCGTTTTAAACCATCTGTTTATTTGATGGTGTGTGAGAATTAAAAATTAGAAATTAATTTTAATTTAAGATGGTCAGAATGAATCCAGACACCGAGCACGCTGTCAAAAATATCAGATACGTGGTGACCTTTGCCTTGTTGCAATTCCTTCACGTATTATCAAATCTAACTTCCTTTCCATGATACTGGTAGTGCCATCAGTGTAACCGACACGGTGCACTGTAACCATTACTTAAGGTTCTTTGCAATGACCCTTTCATTCCTTTTACTGTGCCTCCTTTCATATTCTCATTCTTCCATCTTACTGTCCACCCTCTCTTAACAATGACTGTTTCGTAGCGCAACTGATTTGATGTTTTCCCCCTAATAATCCTTTCAAATATTTTTATTCTGTTTCCCTTTTAGCGCTGAATGACCTCCTCATAGGAAATATTTTGTTAAATATTGGAAAAAAATATTTCGTGATCCATTCGGAGGAAGTTTTTGCGATCCATTAGAAAAAATTATTTTGCCACCCATTGAGAGGAAATATTTTATTACCCATTTGAAGGTTTTTTTTTTTTTTGCCGTCTGTTGGGGAGAAATATTTATGATCCTTTTGAAGGAAATATTTCACGCTAATTAGGGTCCATTAGGGGGAAGTATTTCGCAATCCATTTGAAGGAAATATTTTGTCATTATTTTGAAGGAAGGTATTTGCAATCTATTGAGAGTAATTATGTGTGATCCATAGTAAGAGAATATTTCACGATCAATTAGGGGAACAGATTATGCCTCCATCAGGAGTCAATGTTTTGTGATCCATTATGAAAAAACATTTAGCCATCCATAAGAAAGAAATATTTAACCATCCATTGGGAGGAAATATTTGGTGGCCGATTGAAAGGAGTGAATTTGTTATCCATTGGAATAAAATATTTTGTGATCCATTGGAAGTATTTTCCAGTCCCTTGGAAAGAAGTATTTTTCATCCTTTAGAGGGAAATAGTTCATGATCCATCAGCAGGTAGTATTTTGTGATCAATTGCGAGGAAATATTTTGTGATCCATTGGTAGGAACTATTTTGCTACCTCAGGAGGAGATATTTTATGAACCCTTTGAGGGAAGTATTTTGTGATCCATTGGAAACGATGTTTGTCTCAAACCATTGGAAAGAATTATTTTGCCTTCCTGTGGGAGGAAATATTTCACAGCCCATAGGAAGGTAGCATTTCTTGATCCATTATGCAAAATGATTTGCCATTTATTGGAGGGAAATATATGTGATCTATTGGAAGTAAGTATTAAATGTTATGACCCATTGGGAGAAAATATTTTGTGATTCCTTGGAATTAATTATTTCACATTCCACTGGTAGGAAATATTTTATAATCAATATATATGAATATATCGTGATCCACTGGGAAAATATATTCTTTGACCCTCTGGAAGGAATTATTTTGCCATTGTTTGGAATCGAATATTTTTCCATCAATTGGGAGAGAATATTTGTTATTTCATTAGGAGGAAATATTTGCAGATCCATTAAAAGGATTTTGTGATCCATTGTGATGAAATATTTCGTGATCCATAGGAAGGAAGCATTTCGTGATCCTTTGGACAAAATTATTTTGTGATCCATTGGGAAGAAATATTTTGTAATTCCTTGGAAAGACATTTCACCATCGTTGGGGGGAAATATTTTGTTATCCATTGGAAGGAATTATTTATCTATCCAGTGGATGGAAATCCTTGGAGATCCTTTGGAAGGAAGTATTTTTTATCCATCGTGAAGAAATATTTTGTAACCCATTTGAAAGAATTATTTGCCATCCATACGGAGGAATGTTTTATCATCCATTGTGAGGATTATTTTGTCATCTACTGGGAGAAATATTTGAACCATAGAAAAGAAGTATTTCGTGACCTCTTGAGAAGAAATATTTTTGCTGTCCATTGGGGGGAATTACGTTGCCATCCATAGATTTTGATCTATTGAAAGGAATTATTTAACTTTCCATTGAGAGGAAGCATTTTGTGATCCAGTGGAGGGAATTATTTTGCTATCCCTTGAGAGAAAATCCGTTCTATTGGGAGAAAATATATTGTGAGCCACTGGAAAAATGTATTTCGTGATCCAGTGGGAGGAAACATTTATTGTCCTTTGGTATTGGTTATTTTGTCATCCAATGGGAGAAAATATTTTGAGTCATTGGAAGAATTATTCTGCCATCCATTGGGATGAAATATTTTTCCATCCATTGGGAGGAAATATTTTTCAATCCATTAGAATTAATTATTTTTTCATCCATTGGAGGAAAATACTTTGAGAGCCATTGGAAGGAATTATTTTTTCATCCATTGGGAGAAAATATTTTGGAAGGAAATTATTCTGCCATCCACTGGGAGGAAATATTTTCCATCCACTGAGAGGAAATATTTTTCCATCCATTAAGAGGAAATATTTTGGGAGGAAGTGCTTTGTGGTTCATTGGTAGAATATTTGACATGATCCATTGCAAGACGGTATTTTGTGATCCGTTTTGAGGGATATTTTACGATCTATTGGTTGGAAGTATTTTGTGATCTATTGGAAGAAAGTATTCCATGGGGCATTGGGAGGAAACACTTTGTGATTCACTGGAAAGAATGATTTCACCAAATTCTCAGAGGAAATATTTTGTGATTCATTGGGAGAAAATATTTCATGATTCATTCGAAGAAAGTATTTTGTGATGTGTTATGAGGAAGCATTTCACAGTTCATTAGAGGCCAGTATTTCATGATCCACTGGGATGAAAAAATGTCATAGTTCACTGGGAAAATGTATTTTGTGATAGGTCATAAGAATATATTTTTTGATCCATTGGGAGAAAGCTTTTTGTGACCTACTGGAATGAAGAGTCTCATGATCCGTTGAAGAAAGTATTTTGGGATCATCCAAATATCTCACGATCCCTTGGAAGAACACATTTCTCCTGTTGCAAGATCATTCAGTAATTAATTAATCGTGCCTTGGTCCCATATGATTCGCTTACCTCAAATCCGTTATGCCTGGGGAGATGATTCTAGAAAGAAGAAATAATTCAAGATGATTCCAGGTGGAATCAGGTAACAACTTTATTTCATGAGAGTGGAGAGTTGTTAATATTGTTAATAAGACCAAATAAAAGCGTCCCCAAAGTTTCTTTTATTTATATATTTATTTATTTATTTTTGTTAAGGAAACGTACCATGACCTCTGAAAAATGTCCTTCAACTTCCAGAGTGGAGAGGTTTTATGGAGCTTGGAAATAGAAAGTTTTCACCATATTTCTTGTCGATTGTGAGGAATGGGGGCCGGGGGGCAGGGGGGAGGGATGTATGGGTTCTGGGGTGACGGCGGCAGCAGTTCTTTCGTGTCACACTTGTTTCGCAGCGTCAATCTTCCATTCCGACGCCATCTGCATAGAAAACCAGATGTTATGAGCAATAAATCCTGCCGTTCATCTCCCTACACCCACGAACGGACATGCTTAGTGGCCGGTTCGACTTGGCCCATATTATGCAACAGCTCATGTAATATACAGCAGGGGTGGTTTATTATATCGAAAGAGGCCATGACAACCGTTTGTAGCAGTCCCCAGTCCAAGCCCTTCCCCCGCACACACACACACACACACACACACACACACACACACACACACCCCGACCCCCATCGCTTTCTTAAACCTCTCCTTCTCATCCCTTCTAATCTCACCGTATTTATTCATTTTCTTATAGACCTTTCTACTGTCTATTTCATGAAATTTGAAAAAAAACAGCAAAAGTTTGTCATAGTTTCCATATCCGTTGCCACAGAAACTGTCGGGAAGGTTGTAGGTTTTGATTGGCGTCGCCAGGTGTGACTGAACTGGACATGAGAGATGGGTGTCAACTGACTGTGCAGTGGAAGACCTGGAGAGAGGAAGTTTCCTTTTGGTCATCATAATTAGCCTTTAACCTTAGAAGGGATGCCTCCTAAGGGTACTAACGCCCATTAGCACCTCAGTTGAAGCTCACCGCAGTCGAATAACCACCCAAATTTTTACCATTTCATAAACGGAAGCACTCTTTCTCCTCCAGTGCCCCGGCATGTAATCTACATTTTCAAGTTCACACAATGTGAACGTGAAAATGCAGAACAAATTACGAAGGTACTCGTTCTAAGTGCCGGTTTTCACTCATCTTTTGACTTGGATTTTGTGATATCAAATACGTGTTCCTTCGTGCTGTGCTGGACATAATAATTGTAATTCAGATCCTGATTGTGGTTCCTTGCAAGTGCAACGGGTCTGAATTGCAATTATTAACGGCAAAAATGACTTAAGGAACCATAACACAAATGAAAAATAAAAATATTAAGGCTTAGGGAATACTTCAGAGTGAAGGAAATTAGGTACACTCAGAGGTTTAGCATGATTACATATATTTCATTACTCTGTGTCAAATTAACGAAATTTATTGATTGCTTATTTTCTTAAATCAGCTTTGTATTCCTTAGTTTTAAGTGTTTTTCTCTTATATTCAGTTCAGCAGCTATATTTTTCTACGTTAACGTAATGTTCAGTTGTTTTGCTCAGTGATTCCTACTCTTGTTGTGAATTACCTAACTATCGTGTTAATGATTGTTTTTATTTTGTTTTCGAGTTGTGGTGGAACTGTAGTGCGGTGAGTGGAGGCCGGCCTAAAACACTTCAGGCCTGTCTAAGCTTTTGGATGCACGCTCTTTTGTTAGCAGCCTTCTGGAGATTAATCTTAAGCCTTTTGAAGGATTACTGCGACGGACCTTCCCTTGGAAGTGGTTTTGCATAGATGTGCTGAGCCATCTACGGCATATGTGCACAGTGGAGTTAGATCACGACTGTGATTTTGCAGGTGATAGTCACTTACGACTCCTGTACTCCTGTTTCCCGCCTGAGGATTTGGCGGAAGACATTGTCGTCGCTGTCCCGCCACGTAGAATGCGTTACGCCAACCACTATCCAGTTTTGTCCGTCTTCAGCTGCTGATCCAGGAGAGCTCAAGGCTCGTGAGGAGGCACGTAGGGAGGCAATTGCCAGGTAAGAGGAGATTATTCTGTGTTGTCCCTCGGGATCGAACTCGACCCCTGTATCTACCTGGACAATTTGTGAGCTCCCCTGTTTAGCTGTTGGAAGGTTGAAGTGACCTCCGTGAACTCCTGTGCACGTCGTTTACGTGAGGATTTATGTAATACTTAAGAATTTGTCATCTAAATTTATTTATATACGTATATACATGCTGTATTGAGTCAGGGGTATTTGATATTCATTGCCCCTCTGAATACTTGTTTGAATTAGTTTTAAGTTTAGTACCACCACGTTTAGGTAGGAGGTTTAAGGCTTTCCTTACTTAATTTTCTCTGGACTCTTCCTTCTTTCTTATAGGTATAGGCTTATTATGTCCTTTCTTTGCTTTGTTAGGGTCAGCTTTTAGTGTTAGGAATCCTTGTGAGCCCGTTATTTACTATTCATATTTTGTATATTTATTACGTTTACTCATAAGGATGATTTAGTGTTAAGTGTATGTATTGTATTATTAAATATTATTAATTTTATTCTGGTGTTTGTGTCCACATTCCTCTTACCCTGTGTACTTTCTTACCGCCTACGCTCCCTGTGTAATAAAGTATAAAGAACCTGCATTACGGCCAAAGGGGTTGTAACACTAAGGAAATTAAGGTAGCGAGAATGGCTCACTGCTGTAGACTAGCTTGGGGGACCTGAATACTCAGTCCTGGTGGATATAAAATAGTGGAGAAATTATGAATCCAGTCACGGGCTACAAGAATCCGCTTTCCACAACGAGACACTTGGCATTACATAAAAAATACGCTGGCTACAAACATGGCGGGGACTGCTATGACAGAACTAAACACAATCCCTTTTGCTGGAGTTATGC
>NC_061090.1:49539248-49541748 GCF_015104395.2 Macrobrachium nipponense | reverse complement strand
CAGAATGGATATTCATGATAATATATATATATATATATATATATATATATATATATATATATATATATATATATATATATATATAATTTTACAAGACGTTATAATGTGTATATAGAAGAGGATGAAAAAGCTTAGCGAGATCCCAGTTCATTACGAAATTAGCAAAAAAAGAGAGAAAAAAGTTCAAACAGTAAACTTTTGGCACATGATCCCAAGAAAAAAAAATAAAGAGGGGTAAATAAAGAAAGGACAAAAACCGAGCGATTCAGAGATGGAATTCCTGGGTTCTTTCGTTTCTCAATTTGTATAAGAAATGTTTCAAAGGAAAACTTTTATTTGTTTACTATACTGAAGTCAACTCACTAACTAACAAACAGTTAAAGCTTTTCTTTTAATATTCATGCTTCAGTATTAATATCTCATATAACAGCTACTTATATATATATATATATATATATATATATATATATATATATATATAATATATATATATTATATATATAATAAAACGAGCCCATAAAAACACCAAAATATATAGGGAAAATACTACATTTCAGAGACTGCTATCTCCCTCTTCAGGTAGATGAATGAGAAAAGTTACAGAAAAGGTGACTCAGACTCTCAGAAAATCCAACCCTTTTGCATTTACCTACCCAAACACCTTAGCCAAATCCCTGATTAACGTCCAACTAAAGACATCCCCCAAGGACACAGGCATTTACAAAATCCCATGCCT
This sequence comes from Macrobrachium nipponense, assembly GCF_015104395.2. Classification (NCBI taxonomy): domain Eukaryota; kingdom Metazoa; phylum Arthropoda; class Malacostraca; order Decapoda; family Palaemonidae; genus Macrobrachium; species Macrobrachium nipponense. The sequence continues at coordinate 49,541,012 of NC_061090.1, read as the reverse complement.
GGACTGTGACTAATCTTATATCGGATTTACAGGAATATCAATTCCCCAGAGATTAATACAACATAAACGGTCAGTTAGGTATGGACAACAAAACTCAGCTATTTTCAGCCATATGAATGAACATAACCACAGAATAAACTGGATTTTGTCATGTATAATTTATAGCAGCAACTGCTGGTACAAGAGTCAGATGATGGAATCAGCCTTGATTAAACAGAGACAGGTAAACAAAATGAGATTATGAGTAAAATGCCACTTTCTCGTCCTATCCCAGTATTTTACTTGTGCATCAAAAACTTGGAACCTTACTAAAGTTTTAGAACATAAGCTAATTACAACTCATAGAGCTATGGAAAGAATAATGATGGGAATAACACTAAGAGAGAGAAAAAGAGCAACATGGATACGAGAACAGACAAAGAAAAAGGAATGGTCGTGGGCAGGACATATAGCGATAAAATAACAGAATGGGCCCCTAGAGATTGTAACGAAACAGGGGAAGGAAGAGGAGACGATGGATTGACGAGCTAAGAAAATTTGCGGGTATAGACTGGCATAGAAAGACCATAAACAGACGAGAATGGACGACCATGTCTGAGGCCTTTGTCCTGCAGTGGACTAATACGGCTGATGATAGTATATACATATAGATATATATATATATATATATATATATATATATATATATATATATATATATATATATATATATATATATATATATATATATATATATATATATATATATATATATATATATATATATATATATATATATATATATAAAGGCTTAGTACACATATTTCTTTCTTCTATAGGAAGTGGTAAAACTGAAGGTCCAATCACTGAAGGTTTTTTATTGCGTGTGCATACACTGTGGGTGGGAGGATTTGCATAAACTTGAGAGAGAGAGCTAAGGAGTCGTGTTATGGTGTTGTCCAGTAGCATAGTAAGACTTGCTTGTAAATGTCAAATTACAGGTAAAACACTTTGAATACCTTCCGGGATGCAAGTCTTCTCTAGTTACTCCCGCCTGACACTTCCTTGTGCGAGAGGTGGGGGAGGGGGGGGGAGGGGTATGATCGGTTAGGGGGAGAGACTCAACAATCTCCCCTCTCTTTTGTGTTTTGTTTAAACCCTAATCGCTTTGTTTGTGTTTGTTTGTTCGAGGATTATGCTGAACGACTTAAGTGTCGTTACAACTGCATGTTTTCAAGATAAAGTGCAGTGAGGGCGAGCACTGGACTCTTCAACTTTTGCAAACTTTTAAAAGGTTTACAAATTCAGCTCCTCTAGTTTCGTCTCCGTTCACTCAGTTTACTTTTTATTCTTTTGCTCATTTTTCGCTTCACAGGAGATAGCTACAGTATCAGAGATTAAATATCTGAATTATTTTTTAGGCTTTCTTGGGTCGAAGTATTAAAAGCAAAGATAGACTCCGCTGAAATTTTGATCGATGGCCAAAATCGATTTGTTCAAATTATTGCAATAAACATCATGCAAACACACACGCACTATATATACATATAATATATATATATATATATATATATATATATATATATATATATATATATATATATATATATATATATTCTGCTTAAAAAATCACAGTAGATGCATGTGACTTCATTAAATAAGCGAATACCACAGGAAAATGATAGTCAGAAATCCAAGCGAAATTAAAATTAAAACTATTTATGATATTGCATTGAATCTTAAATACCCAAGGACTTTTGTAGATGTAGCATGGAAAAGAGCTAG
>NC_061090.1:49474248-49534248 GCF_015104395.2 Macrobrachium nipponense | reverse complement strand
TGTGCAAAGGCTTTTACATCCACATGCTTGTGTGCATCCGAGTCCATTATGTGTACATTTGCAACGTCGAGTTGCACAAACTGCTCGACATTTGCATGTTGTGAGCTCCAAACAGAATGCAGTGATTGGCTTCCCAGTTATCAGTTGTGGGTGAAGCATCTCACTACCTTCTTTTACCACCAGTTCCCACCCACTTTCCTCAGGTGCAGGAAGATGCATTTCAGCTTCCAAGGCTCTTCTCCACACTAGGGACTGATAATGTGCGCACCTGATGTGAAGAATCAAAGCATCACGGGTTGGAGGCAGATTCTCAATTGATTTGGTCAAGCCAAGAAATAGATCACACCTGACTTTCTGGATGGTGTTTTCTTGGCTATTGGGAACATACAGCTTGCAGACAAGGACTCTTTATCAGCAATCACTTTCTCATCTGGAGTCTTCCTTGCCGAGATTTTGCAGAAGCTGTGAGTTTTGTTGGAAGATAGCCCATGCAGAGAGCTACTCAATTCCAGCAAACTGGCTTGTACTATCCGAACCTGTTACAGCATGAAATGCAAGAAGTGATGCTCTCTGCAAATCTGTGATGTTGATGGAATGAACAGGAACAAACTGTTGCTTTTTAGGTGTTCAGGCTTTTATCCAGAGAAAGTGGCTGAACTGGGGCTGAAAGGCAAGAAGGAGAACAAGAACATCAGTGTCTCGGCTCACAACAATAGTTTGTGGGTATCCCTGTTCACTTGCATCCTTCACATGGAGAAGAATCCTAGTGTCTGCCTCTTCATGCTCAGCAGATGACAACTTTGAGACATCTCTCCCTGACGATGTCCACACTTTTGCAGGGTTCGTGAATCCTCCGTTCAATACCAGCTCCGCTCCTTCTTGATTGTGGAACTTGTTTGCTAACTCTAGGCATAGAAAATTAGCCAAGCTCACTTTGTTTTCATCTAAGGAGACGAATCTATCCCACGGCCCCATGGACTGACTTCTTGTTGCACATCTCGTCTGATTGCTTTCTTGCCTCGTACTCTCTGACTTCGAGCTGTTGACTTGATTGTTTTCTTCCTGTACTGGTCAAAGGCAAAGTCAACCCTAGAACAACTGTTGGGAAACACGTGACTGACATAATCAGCAACAGCATCGACCCATTCGCCGAGAGTTTTAGCGTTCATCCTATTTCCTAGTGTCTGGATCATGGCCATTCCATCAATGACAGTGCATGTTTGTAATGGTTCAGGCATAACATTGTGTGGCATGCCTTGCTGGAGAATCTTGCCAAGGTTTGCTTTGTTCTGACGTAGACGCAGCCTGCCATCAGGCATTGCCAGAGAAAGTGGCACTGCACAAATCTCTTGCTCCAACATTTTGTTCATGTCAATATCTCTGCCTGCTTGCATTGCTGTCACCAAACGCGTGAGTAGTTTTCTGTCAGCCTTTAGTGCAACAGTTTTTTCCTTTCCGACATTGACTTCCACAGTGTACATGCTCTCAAACGTTTTAAGATTCTTTGACTTGATTCTGTCGTGAAAACCTGTTGTCTTCTTAGTGAACTTGTTCTCCACAAACTCTGACACAATCTGCTTCCCTGTAATTTCAGCATGCAGAAGGTCATTCGTAACTGCTTCACTTGCAATATCACCTGTTGTAATTGAGACTAGTTCTCGGGAATTGCGATCAAATGGATTGTGAATCTCGAACAGGTCAATGAGCTTTTGCATATTATCTTGGTCTTGCTTCATTCTCTTGGAACCAAAATCTTTATGTGCAAATTCATGCTCATCATCGTCTTCTTCATTGCCCACTACATTGAACATCATCTTAGTATCTCTGTTTAGCTGAACTCTCTCATTGAAAGTTAGGCCCCATCTGTCACGGGCTGTGTCTGTTTTTGTAATCCCCACCAGCCCTCCAGCTACCTTGCCGGCCTTGTTAACATGTTCAATAGCCTGGTTGTCAGGTATTTCGTTGAACTTGTGCTTTGTTTCTTTTGTTAAAAAGTCTCCTGCAATAAAGCCTCTGTGCACCTCTGGAGCAGTTGTGGGTAGCATATGCATATCAGTGAGGAAGACAGCTCCCCAGCGTGAGTAATGGAAATGATCAAATGCTCCAAACCAATACAGCATTTCAGAAAATGATGTAAGGAACAGGCCCCAGTCTCCCTCACAAAGAGAGCAAGTGAACCTCAGGAGGATGGAGATCAACTTCATGTAGGTTCTCCAATAACAAAAAGTGACATTCTCTGAACAAGAATCTTCAGTTTCTGACAAAAGATCTTCAAGGGAGGAATTGATTTCTCTGTCATCTTTGTTGGCAAAGGCATCTGAAACTCTCCCAGCTGCAACTTTTAAGTCGTCTCGGACGAACTTGTCATTTTCCTCTGTCCATGTTGTGAAGCTTGCCCACAGGACTGACCAAAGCACTTCTAATGTCAGCTTGTGAATGCGAATGACGCAGTTTCATCCCTTCCCTTTCATAACTTGTTCACTTGCTTTTTCACCGAGGACTCCACTTTCAATCCAGATGTTTTCCAGGCCTGAAGAATCCATGTGTAAGTGTTTACATAATAAAAATATGGAATGTTAGTCCATATATATAAAAGACTAAAACTAAAGAGGTCAACCAGATTGCTTGCAGGAATGTGATCAGACTAGAGACGCTAAAGATGACGTATACAATAAAAGTAGGCTAAGATAACATGCCGTCACCTGTAGTCATTCAATTGTTTATAAACATTAGTCCAAGCTCCTTGCTTGAGACAACTACCGCGACCTATAATTCAAACGGCCTACGTGATCTGTAGCGTGTCTCATTTGATTGTGTGTTCGTATGTAACTATGTCATCTGATAGTATGTTCATATGTTCGAGCTACTATCTGCTTCCTTCATAACTTGTAACAGAGATGTAGAACAAGCAGAAGAGAGTTAGCTATCGTCATTAGAAGACCTGTACCTCTTTACCTAAGCTTTATCATGTAGAGGAATAGGATTAGCCATCATCATTGGCAGAAGCGATCAAGCTATCGTCATTAGAAGACTTGTACAATCATACCTGATCTTCACCATGTAAAACTTCAGAAGAATATATATATTTTTCTACTTCATGTTTTCTACAAGAACCTCCTCACCGAGATCAACATGAGTTGAACACATCGTCGTCATAAACAAGAAGATAATCCCGACTTCGTAAGTGATCTACAAACCCCAAGACACTCCATTGAAGGATGAAAGTGCAATATCCAAACCGACTTAGCGTCAAGATTATCGCAAGTCTAACATTACCTCATAGGGCGCCTTATCATACAAGGCACAAGCCCTAATATTGGTGGCAGTGGACCAGAAGAACTCTACAACTTCTCCGAAGAAAAATCAGAATAATGAAGTATCATATAAGAACTCTTCAACGACGACGAAAGCAGCAGATTCTTCAAGCAACTTATTATCATCGTTTAGTGAGCGACTTCAGAAAACACAAGAAACTCTTTAATGACGACGAAAGCAAGAGATTCTTCAAGCAACTTAGTATCATCGTTTAGTGGAATAACTTCAAGAAACAAAACCGACGTGTCCTTTTTCCTACGGCAACGCAAGCTTCGTCTCTCATTAGAATCATTCAAGAAAACATCGATTAGTGAGCGTTTCCGGCAACTTCAAGAAACAAAACCGAACGCGTCTGCAGCATCGGATCTTTCAAGGGCTCGAATCATCGAAACAATGCGCACGGGGGAAACTGAAGCCAAAACCGGGTCATCCGCTAAATAGAGAAGGAGACCAAGCCCCGTGTTGTCGTTATCGGAACACCGTGACTTCCCACAAAAGCAAGCTAAGTACAATGTTTTTTATTCATTTGGAGTAACTTTGAGTGTTTCCTTGCAGGTCGAATTTCGTTATTCCTGTGGCTGAAGTTACGAGACATTCTTAATCTTACTTTTTTACAGAAATTATTCTACATCATTGAGATTTCGCTACTGTGAGTTTTTTATCTTTGAGTGTCTGTTTTCCAGAAGTTCTAACTGAAAATTCTCTAATCATATACTATGTTAATTTTATCATTTGGTGAATTATTAATCTCTCGTAACAAATCATATTAAACAGTGAATATGCGTTTACGCAGTGGACGTCTGTATTTATACAGATGCATGGACAGGGTCGTTAGGCACCGTAGTGATTAGAAAAACACACAAAACAAGTGGAACACCCGTACAAAATCCTTAGATAAATTAGAGGTAACACTATTTCGGGTCATGACAATAAATGCTCCTTTGCAAAGTCCCGATCGCAGTTTTAGCCTTGAGTTTTTTGAGTTATATAAAATATCGAACCTCAATGACTCAACTTAACTTTAAAAATTTATGGCTGGATTGCAAGGAATAACAGTCTGTAAAAAACTTTCATCAGGCTAAATGCGCTGACCAGGATCCCTCACTATTTCAAATTTTAGCAAAGAATGAAGTACAAACAGTTAATATTGAATGCAGTAGTGATAACTTGTTTAAATTAGTAATCGCTCAGTTCCTAAATAGTTCGTCATTCATCTTGCTTTTATACGTAACCAGCAACATATGCTAAAAACACAATACGTGCCGATGGTAATAAAGAGAAGGATCCTAATTATTACAAAAAGAAATAGAAACAGTAGCCCGTTCAGAATCAAACAAGCAAACTCGGTGACTGTGTCACTAGTCAAGCGGTCAAGGTCAGTCAAAACTGCCGAAGTGTTCAAAGGCATAGCAAATTTTTTTTGCCAAACAATAAGCGACTCTAGCAGAGTGGGGAAAAGCGATGTGGTTCATACATGCCAATATCTTTTTGAATTAAAAAGGATTTTTCCTATGAAACACACGACTGTATAAAGTAATCAGAGCAGGTTTTCGTTTAATTTTAATACATTAAGTTATAATAAATACTGGTGGATTAAGCCCAACTGTACGCGCCGTAAAAATTAGAATATCTTGTTTATTCCTTTAGTACACGTAATATCCTGGTTATTTACGGACTTCACCGTCTGTTGGTTCGAACTTCCCGAAATGAATGGAAGTCCGATAAGCGAGGCGTTTACAGATACCTCTATAGTTATAAAAAACATTGATCTGTATGTAGTGTAATTGTAAGATCCATCTAGGGGTATACAAAATATTATCTTACATCCTGCAAAATAAGGCGTGTTTATCAAAGGAAAATCCTATAAACCTTCAAACATATTAAATCAGTTTGAAAAAAAAAGAAAAAAAAAAGAGACAATTAATCAAATAATAACTTATATAAAGGAACTATACATTTGTCTCATAAATCGTAACATTGTTCAAATGACCCAACAGAATTCTCCCACAACCGCAGTCGCACTTTGCACGCAAAATCTCGAGAAGCATGCACCCTCGAATGTCTTAGTGCGTGTAAAAAAGACTTTGCTGGGAAATGAAATTTTTAATCCTTCCCGACACTCTGAAATATGACGATTTCCGCGAACAAAGCCCTAGACACGGTTGACTAGTAGCAACAAGTTAAATCTAGTGATCCACAAACGTATACATATCGTGGATATGGAAGTTATAAATATCGCATTTTTTATTGTTGCTAATTTTTAATCCCACCCAACCAGTCGTGGATGAATCTCTCTGATAATCTATCTAAAGTAATATCCGTAAAGTCATTCAAGCAGAGGTGATTCAGCAGAAATTTTTTTTTATCTTTTACCTGAATACCAGGAAGTTTCTCCACTGGCGAGTGATCTCTGGGAAAAACGGATGTAATTTAACACAAAAAACACGGTTCTAAGGACAAACATAAAGAAAATATTTACGTACCTTCGTATAGATTCTCAATGAAATTTTAAAATAGAGATAAATGACGAAGTTGAAAAATGTTAGTAATAGGAGTCATTAGGAAATCAAATAAGCCATATAATTTTTCCCTCAAATGTCATGCCATAAAAGATCGGACTTGGCGTATCTGCGTAGATTATGTCGCTTAAACAAGGAAACGACTCCCGATAGTTTCCAGTGCCATGTACCGACGACATCTTATCTCTGTTAGGTTAGAATAAATTTTTCACCAGCTTGGACTTACTTAAAGGCTTTTACCAGATACCATTACCTAAGTGATTGTACCTCATACACCGTTTTCAGCACACTCAGGGGACATTATCAATTTTTACGTATGCCTCCGGCTTACGTTGCGCCCCAAATTACAATATAGTGTTTGGAGACTTTTAGGGGATACCCTACATGCTTATATGGTTGGTCTTATAATCTTTTCTAAATACCTTAGAAGTACATTCACATAAACTAGAGCTAGTGCTACAGAGACAAAGACAAATAATCTCAGAGTAAAGTATCTAAATGTGAGTTTTTAAAACCGAACATGTTTATCTAGGTTTTAGTGTCTAGTCAAGGTCTTAAAGTAGTCCATGGTAAGGTGTCGGCTATTCATAACTTTCCGGTACCTATTAACGTAAAAGGGGATACAGCACTTTTGCGCTTTAGTGGGTATTACAATCGTATGTAAATATGTAACTCTTCAATCATGACAGCTCCTTTAACAGATCTTACGAAGAAGAGCGTAGATTTATTATGGTCTAAAAAGCATCAAACAGGCGTTCGATATCTTAAAAAACGGATAAAATGCAGCTCACCTAACTTAAAAATCCCTGATTTAAAATAAGGAATTTTTTTTATTGAACAGACGCCTCAGACCAAGGGGTAAGAGGAGTACTACTTCAGTAATATGATAAACAGTTCTTTCCTATAGCTTTTTATTCACGTCAACTAAAGCCCTCTGAAAGTAAATATGCAGTAATAGGCAAGAAGGGCTAGGTATCTTTAACACTAGTACATTTTAAGTTTCATAATCTATGGCTATCATGATAAAAAGTCCTTACTGAACATGAGTCCTTTACCGAGTTTTTCAAAGGCTTTAATCACAGTCCAAAAGGAACTCGGTGACAAATGATCATTCAGGTCTTTGGAGCCAAGATAAGATATCTACCTGGGAAAGCAATTATCATAGCTGACGCATTATCCTGCAATCCCGCACCATACTGCAAAGAACCATTAATTAGACTAAAAGATATAGAAACATCCGTGGCCTATTGTTAAAACTGTATCTAAACAAGAAAATTCCTTAACCCAAGAGATCGCGAGCATTGAATATCTGGGTCGGCAGCGCGAAACTGTTACAAACTGAACAAAGCAAGAGTCAACAGACCTAACCCAAACAATAAACACTTCGAACGGAAACAGAGTCAGCAGCAATAAACACCAAACAATAAACACTTCGAGCAGAAACCCTAAAGCAAAAGTATATTTAAAGTATGTGTATCAGAATAATGTAATCAAATGTAATATATATGTAGGTCCGTCTGACGAGGAAAACCCGAAGAACACAGCAGATGACTAACGACCAGGTAGTAGTAATAATCTCTTTTATACCAATCGTCATAAACTGGTGCATTCCGTCATCCAGGGTTCCCTACTATGTCACAGAAAGCCAAATCACTATTTTACTGGCCTACAATGCTTACAGATATAAAAAGCACATAACTAATTGTAACACGTGTCATGAAAACAAGGGATACACTAAGACACCTGTCAGTTTAGGGGCCTATCCTGTGCCAAATCAATCCTTGAAAGAATATACGTAGAATTATTAACAGAATTACGAGTCTGACAGAGGAGATAAACACTTCTTAGTGTCAATAGTTCCTTGACACGTTATATAGAATTAATAGCACTAAAAACAAACACCGCAATTGAGTGTGCTAGGAATATTTATGAGTGCTAAATCAGTAAACATGGAATTCAACACATAATAATCTGTGACTCGGGTGTGTAAATCAATAATAATCTCCTTAACACGTTGTGTGAATTCCTATCCATTAAGAAAACCAATAATATATTTTATCGCCCAGAGTCAATCGGTTTGGCAGAATAACGGATGAATAAAAAAGTGTCAATGTCTTATGAGTTACAACTCGTGATATTGGATCCGAACTGGATTATAGCGGTTCTCGCGGTTTTAAATACCTTTATCATTCATATCTTGATACTGCAAGTAGCCTTATACGGTACGCCGCTAGAACACTTTTCCACATATTCAAGCCAACCATTAATTTATCAAATATATATAAATAAATAAATATAAAAAATAAAATAAATATGGATACAAGTGGAGTCAATATAATACACTCCGTAAGAAGTCGGAAGGGTTACAAATTATAATAAAAAAAGGAATCACGATAAAATCAAATAAGCAAAACGTAACCATAGGTTAAATATCCATATATATATGCTAAAGATTTGAACTCAAACTTAACGCTTTAGTAATGACAAATAAGCTAAAAGTTCAAACACATATCAAAACCTACTGACATATTGTCTGTCCCCGGTGATTTATATTCGTAGTCAATGAAAAAAAAAATAATAATAATAAATAAATAAATAAATAAAATAAAATAAAGAGATTTTAAAGTCAGGAAGTCTAGAAGTGAAAATGTTATCTATGGAATAATCCTATATGAATCTTATACAGGGCTAATATATATAGAATTTGTATGGAAACCTTTTTCATTAGTTTGGATAAGGAATATTTAATTTAACATAAATTACAATTATGCAGATTTCCAACATGAAACTAATATAATTGTTCAATTTTGGTACTGTTTTTTTTTTCAGTTTACATTCTTCTCATGTGGGTCGAGTAATTAAAAAACAAAAAACTAATCCTAAAGTCGTATTATTACAGCAAGTAACGTAACTCTTAGCTGGCTGAGAGCAATCTCCTGCCAAGTGACGACGTCATCATTGCCGTATCAGCATTTGTTCCTTTAAACCTCAATAATCTGCTTACACAGGCTTCATCTGTGTGTCGTCTCTGCTTGCGAAGCAGATTGACTGGAGAAAGGAATGCTTAGCCCGAACTTCTCATGGGCAAGGCAGACGTTAGGTACAAGCGTCTATCCGTATGCGCAATGCAACTTTAGTTAACGAGTTGCAATCATTTTAAAATTAATAACAAAATAAGCAAATAGAATTTCTATAACAACAAAATGAATTAATTTTTTCTGAACCTCATAGACATTTAGAAGTATCAAGATATGTATAATGAAATATTTACTTGCAACATAGCCTATTACAATTCAAGTAACATTCATGGAAAATGTCACATTTTTCTTGACTAACCCAAAATTTATATAGAAATTAGTTACATAGTGGGTTTTTTCGTTGCATCTCCTACCTATTAATAAAGTTTTTAAAATTAACCTCAGAGGATGCGCGCGAGAAAATTGAATATGAAACTTTTGTTAGGGCACATAGGATCAGATTTTATCACAACTTAATTTCAGTTAGCATAGAGAAATACAGAATCATGATTAATATTCTCTTTGACTCTTATGTTGCCTGGCAATCTTACAAATAGCTCCGTTTTCCATTCTTTCTCTAGTAACTTACTACCAGTAATATCGAATTTTCTTGAGATTCGTAATGATATCTATTTATTTTTTGTTTTTTATAATTATGGATATTTTTACAAGTCATCATAGACCTGGATAGGTTCACTCATTGTTAATGCCATGGATAAAAAAAAAAGTTTGTACAGCGGACTCTTGAATTCCAAAATATCAGCGAATTCATGTGGGTTAAGTCTGGTCTAAATGGCTCTCTCCCCTCCCCTGTATTTGGATGTCGTCTGAATTTACTTTGCCCTTGTGACAAGTATAATTTCACTTGCAGGCTGATTAATGGAACCTGGTTACAGTATCCTGCAGTACTAGAGTTTCACATCGCAACTTCAAAAAATCGTTCGTCGCTGTGGATGACTACAGTCAAGTAACAACCGCCTACAATGTGAAAGGAATTTCATGGACTTCTTCGACCGACACCGTATCTCATCGTTAATCTCGTTTTAATGCGGAACACTCCGGCGGCTGTGGAAATCGACTACAAAAGGGACATACTTCCGACAATTACGACCCGAAGGATATTCACTCTACTTTGCTGGCGAAGGATCGTGCTGGGGATGTTTTTTTATTCATCGCGAACGTAATCGTGTAGCTTAGGATGCAGAGAATAAGTATGAGCGCAAAATAGAACGTTGGACCCGCCCAGGCAAATTTTCCCCTTGTTTTAACCATTGAAAAAGGCCGTTTCATTTGGCTATAGGTGGTTGTCTGGAACTGTGTAATGGACGAAAAGTTGTTCGAACGCTAGTTAAAAGTGAAGTAGTATAACCTCGGTCATGTATCCTATATATATCAAGTATCATGTATCCTATATATAAATGATCATAAATAACAGAATCGAAATATATTTTTTGCGTGTACGCACTAGGAATCTATATATAAATGATCATAAATAACGGAATCGAAATATATCTTTGCGTGTACGCAATAGGAATCTATTTAAAGTGCACATATATTAATCATAATTATATGAATCCATATACATATGTATAAACAAATCAGGTAGCCTATAATCAATCTGTTACCTTTTATCTTACCAATATCTGCAGTTATATATGAGTTAGTATATTGATTAATGAATCAGATATATAACATTTAGCATAAAAATCAACGAATCAATCAGCATAAACATTAATAATGTTATCAATTCATATGTGAAATTTTTTATCAGTTAAAATATGATTTTTATCATGTTAATCTTCATTCTATGCAATTGTCAGAGTAAATTAGTATTTTCTGTAGCATATGTATCTTAATGAGATGAAGTGAAAAACTGTATCATTATATATCACGTGATCACTATTATTTTACCAATATCATGTTTTTATATTTTATTACTTGAATCAATTCATGTACACCATGAATTTTTATTTACTTATATATATATATATTCACATAGTGTCTGTATCACACTCCTATAAGTCAAATGCAAGTCAAGTTTGAGTAATATTCAGTAGTTGGTTTTGGTAGCTGACCGAGCTAATGTAAGTGTTTACATAATAAAAATATGGAATGTTAGTCCATATATATAAAAGACTAAAACAAGAACCTCCTCACCGAGATCAACATGAGTTTAACACATCGTCGTCATAAACAAGAAGATAATCCCGACTTCGTAAGTGATCTACAAACCCCAAGACACTCCATTGAAGATGGAAGTGCAATACCAACCGACTTAGCGTAAGATTATCACAAGTCTAACATTACCTCATAGGGCGCCTTATCATACAAGGCACAAGCCCTAATACATGTACTGTCCCAACACTTTAGAGAAGTTCATTTGGGTATGGAAACCCCCAAGCATGATTACCATATCCTTACAGCTATCCTTGTCCCATTGGAGCATTTTTGCTTTGCAATACAGCTGCTCGTCAAAGGTTATGATGGTGTACTTCTCGCCAATCTTCTTTGTCATGGATTGACATTTCTGCATGACAGTCCATAATGTTTCAAAGTCATGGGCTGGGGCATTCAGGATTGGCATTGGCTCAACTATTGTCACTGGTGGATTAGCTGTGGACACTTTCTGGTTGAAGCCACTCCAGCCTGGAACAACCTGGTCATTTTTTTTATGGAGCCTGGTCAAGATCCATGCAAGATCTTTTGTTTCAGTCTGTTTAATTTTCTGGTCATCAGGGGAGTACCAAGTTTTCTGTACTGATTCTGAAAATACGGGCTCTGGTTTTGAGGTGGAAATGTTGGCCTCTTGGACACCCGTAATCTCTGGTGGAGCATGAAGAACCTTTGACCGACCAGTCTTTATCTGGATATCCATTGCTGTCTCCTGTTGTCCTTTACATCTCATGGCCATGTACTGACTGGCGTGAAAGGTGCCAGACCCAGTCAATGCCTCCTCGATAATGTCAATATTGTCATTAGAGTATTTCAAATAGCCAGTAGTAGGGGGGACATTGTGGAAATTTCTCGGGATCATGATATTTCCATTCTCTTGGAAACGTTGAATGACATCATTTGCGATAGCTGTGTCAATTCGGAGGATTGTATCATACCCTGCTGTGTGAGCGGCTGCATGGAAGAGATTGACCAGGTCCTTTGAACATGTAGCCTGGTGTAGAGCAAGACTAAGGCCAAGGTGCTTGGGAGTCATTTTTTTGCCTCTTGATGCCACAAAAATAATGTCCTGGCAGATACTGAGAACTTTGTTTTTCATCTCTGCCTCGTACTCGTCATCACCATCCATCTTGTCAGTGTTGTCACCGCCACAGAGGAGCTTTATGAGTATGTATAAGCTCTCAGGAACAATTTTCTTTGCATTGTCTGTCGTAACTCCACCTATTACGTCATGCCCTGGAGTGTGCTGAACATCACTGTGAATCTTCACGGCTACTCTAAATATCCAACTGAGAATCTCATCCTCATGATGACCCAGACAGTGCTGTTTGATGTCATCTTCTTCAGAACTGGTTCCTTCTTCAGACAAGTCATCCAAAACCATTCTCATGGCAACATCAGTGAAACCGGAGGGCACAATCATAAGGGGCTTCGTTACATCCAACGGCTGAACTGCCGAAATAGAGTTCTACCCTCTGCTTGAAATTGTAGCCTTTGTACGCTCCAGCCTCTATTCCAAAATCTTTAGACAGAAGCTTACTGTAATGTTCCCAGACAGTCTTTAATGAGAACATGTGTCCTTTCTCCATCTCCTTCTCCAGTTCAGTCATTACATTTTTGAAGCAGATACTTTCTGGAGACGGGCTTTTCTCTCCATATTGCTTATCATACTTTCTGCAGAAAGAGACATAACACTTTAGGTGATATTTTCCTTCAGCAGCCATCAAGTCTGATACACCTGCAAACCTGCGGCACATGGTAGGATCAAATTGTGCCAAACTAAGCATCTTAGAAGATGTGTGTTCAAATTCCACATTTGTAAGGACACCTGGTTTTCCAACAATATCAGTTTGACAGAAAGCACATTTTGACCAATCCATTGCGCTGTGGGCAGATCTGAGGGACTTTTGCTCATGTTGGGTTTCTGAGAAGGTTGATGTGCTTGGAGTTTGTTCTTTATCAGTGACAGATTTTGGCTGAACACGTGACTTAAGTTTGTCTAATGCCTTTTGGTTAGTAAAATCACTGTAACATGACCTGTGCCATTGAATGTGGTGAACATATTCAGGTATAGAATATTTTTGAATTCTTGAAAATGCATTCACATATTTAGAGTCATTATATTTCTCTCTTTGTTTACAACATTCAGCTACAGTTTGCACTCCAACAATTGTATTTTTCCGTAGAGATTCTGATTTGCTTATTTTTTAACTGTCCTGGCAAATGAGGCATTTATACCAGTCTACACTGTCTTCTTCTTCTCGACTCCTTGAGCCTCCTGTGAGAATTCTACTATCAGCCTTCATTTTTTATTCCTAGAACACAAAAGAAATACACAGTTAGTATATATTCAGAACTATTTAAAACAGTGAATAGTAAAAGACTACGTAGGGTTTTACTAGGCTCAGATGGCTATCCTGTATCTTACGCTCACCAATTCCACAAATACAAATTGACAGTACGACTTCACAAATCAGACTCCGTATATTCTCGTTTCAAAATCAGTCATCAGGTACACGTGTCACGTGACCAACCAATGAATATATACAAAAATAACAAATAAAAATAAATAACAAAACTATAACATAAAACCCCACAACTCAAAAGCCATAGTTAGATTTGATGAATAATAAAACGTTTAAATAAGATAATATCAAAATAAGAAATTACGGAATTTAACATACAGCTAAACATACAAACATACAATCAAACTACACCCAAATTCCAAGGTTATACATTATATCAAATGATCACCAAACACAACCGAAACACGACGATGCGCAAAGTTTGTAACAGGTCAACCACAGACAAATCTGATTACTATTATTGGTAAACATAACAAAGTTACCAACACACTAAAAATATCAAATACAATACAAAATTAAAGCAATTTAATCATACGAGTTCACTACAAGTATAAGCTAGGTTTGTATATTAAGGGTTCTAATTCTTAGCATTGTGAATTAGGAACCCCTACAAATTTTGTCAAATATTTTTGAAAAATAACTTTTTTTGGAGAATGTATACACCAAGGTTTATCTTAATGCCAGAATCAACTTATACACGATGAAAAACATAGGAATTGACTCCAACATTGTGAGTTTATTGCAATTAGAAGCTGAAATATGACAAAAAGTTTAGAAATTGGCGGCCATTTTGAAAACTGTCATGGCGGCCATACTATCCATATCTATAATGTCCAACAAGTGGATTCATATTTATCTGTATCTGAACAATCTATTTAGACTTGTTGGACTATTCTAACATGCAATCAGCAGGGTGTTGCACATTTTCTGACTGTGGCTTCCTGTTTATGTCGTGGAAATATAGATTTTTGCTAATATGGTTTTTTTTTCTTAAAGAAGGTCGGATGGTATCGCCAAAAACGAACATTTTTTTTCCGCAAATTGCACAAGTTTCGAACTGTTTGAGTGTCTATGGGGGTGTGAAGTGTGATGTACCCTATATTTGTGCATATCAGTGCAATGAGTAAAGTAATATTTTCTTATTATTTTATCATAAGGCAAATTCTGTGAGAAGAAATTATTGTAAAATACGTTTATATAATACTTTACTTTTTGCCATCAGATTTAGACATTTTTTTGGTATTTTGTTTTATCAAATGACAGTATGACAATTAACCTTTGCTGTAAAAATGAGACACTTTGATTGTTTAAATAAAAGAACAGTAATTTGTTATGTTCCTGAGACAAGTTCATGTCAAGTCTGATACTTATTCAGTGTCAGATTTGTCACTGCTTCGCCCACATGAGTCAAGTTTTTACATCCATCTGGATCACACTTGCACAACTCTGTGCAGGGCATTTGGTTTTCGTGGCAGGAACATCGCCCACTACATTGACTCTTTGTGCCTTTACACCAAACCAACTGTAAGACATAGCTAATTTGGAGCTGTGGCGGGATCACAGGCAAGCAAATCTCCCCACAGTCAATTTAGTTGTACCAACTATCGAACTTTCCCTCTGCCACACTTTCCTCTTCACGTTACTAAATACACGTAGGACAGTTGACTTACTGAAATACAGAACACACAAAACGCAAACACATATACTCACCTCAGACTCTAAATACTCAGGGCTAGGCGCTGTGCCATCCGTTGGATATAGGCTAGTCTTCAAGACACAACAACAGCTGAATTTCATTATCCAAGACAGACAAGCGCCAAAACCATACAACAAATTGAAAACAACACCCCAATCACTACGCAAACAAATAGCTGCTCGAAAACAGTACGACAAATCATACAACAACTCAAACCCAGCACAACAAACCACAACCAACAACACCGTTTCCAACAGACAACTCACAAAACCATCAAAATGCAAAATCAAGTACAACAAACCTCTCCAGCTCAACAACCACCAGACAGACACACGCACAACAACCATACAACATCAATATCAATCAAGAAAACACAAATAACACTGGCTATTTCTGACTGACTGTCTTTTCCCACTTACTGACTCCTTACAACTCCTTACAAATCTCCGTAACAGACGCTTGCCATTTATATACTTGGTGACTTCTCTAACAGACAAGCCAGACACTTACACCCACCATCAAACCACTCCTTATTATCCATCCACCAATTATAATCTTTCTCTCTATCTCTCGATCACTCGTTCATTCACACTTTTCAGAAAAACACATACACACTTACGTACTATCATACAGCAACACCAGACACGAAACACGACACATTAAACATACGAAAATATCTAAACTCCCAACCCAACAACGCTTTCACTTACTCTCTCGCAACCCTTGAAGACATTGTCAAATATAACTACCATTATCACTCCTCCATAGAGCCAGAGGTATTCTGCTTAACTTGGGAACTTAATGTCCCGAAGTGTCACTGATGGACCATCCAAATTCAGTTGGTGCTGGAATGGTTGGTTGTGGACTTAAGGCCTGTCTCCAGATCAAGCACTGGTAATGTGCCCGTCGAATATGCTCATGCAATGATCCTTGTGTTGGGGGGAGCTTCTCTATTCCTTGTCTGGTGTTGAGTCCACGAAAATGAAACCATCTGAGTGCCACAGCTTAACTAATACCTGCATTCCTTGCTTCACAATGACCCAGCACTTCACAGGATGATTCACTACTCTGTCCCAGACGAGCAGTGCACCAACAGTGTCATCACCACAGTCCATAAATGCCTTCCACCATGAAGTTTTGCTCTTGCCGAGGATCCTTCCAGTTGTGTCACACCCACTTATGGCATGAAATCTCATCAAGGCTTGAGCACATTCCTCACCAAGTGCATTTTGGATAGGCAACAAAGGCAGTACACGTCGATTGGTTCTAGTGCCCATTATCATAGCTGCATCCTCACCTAAGACTGTGTATGGCAAGTACTGGCACATCTGTGTCCTGGGAGTAGATGTGAACAGGAAGTCCAAGTTTGTATACTTTATTGGTATAGTATATCAGCAACATATCCACCTCGTCATGCTTAGCAGCATGACAACTGCCAGATGGGTAGGACTGGACACCTTGACAAGTGATAGTGGTTACGTCTGCTGTGCAGCTGACAATAATCTGTTGGGCCAAGAATATTGTCAGAAGCTCCTTCATCTTGGTACTACTAAGGAACTTGTTGAGATCTTTTATAGGCGTGTTTCTGTCAACTTTGCATTCTGTTCCCCTGGAAAGCTAGGCTCCACTGCAACGCTGTCTTGTTATCTCTTTCAATGAAGACTGGCAGTATTGGTCAAACACCAAGTAGCACTTCGAGTAAGGGCGAATTTTGGAGTTGATGGTATTGACGAAATGCTTTGCCATGTCTTCACATGATGATATTTTATCCTTAAAAACAGGCATCTCATGAACTACTGACATGGCATTGATGATAACAGAAGCTCTATCAAGTAGTAAGTCATCCAGTAAATGTGCATCAGCTTGGCCATTTTCAACTGATCCATGACTCTCCAGATGGTGAATGAGCTGTGATTTGTCATTACATGGATGCAACAAGCCATCTGGTGTCACCAGTATGTGATTGATTGGGAAAAACTCAAATGTGCTGACAGCTTCCTTCAAGTCAACATCTCTGGATGATCGGGTCAGGATCAGAAGCCTTGACATGTGAAGCTTCCAAAGTAACTTGTTCTCCTCCAATCTTTGTGCAAGTGGATTTGTCGTTGTCGTTCCAGCCTAGATGTTTCACTTTCGTCATCTTTCCTCAGAGGTTCTGATCACTGCAAATTTGTTCATCCACAAACTTCTGATATGCAGATGAACCACGTTCCACAGTGCCAAGAATATTTTCCTGCACACTTTTCTTGACGATGATATTTTTAGTGAGGTGTGCAAGCTTATGTTCTGTGCCATAGCTTGTTTCTCGTACCTTAAAAGGATTTGATTTGCGCAGAACTTCCTTCAGGCAGTGTACTTGTTTCTCCTGCTGCTGAAGTTTTGTCTGTAACAGATCATGGTGCCAAGTCGGAACATCAGATGCCAAACCAAGCACCTTGGACAAACGTGAAAGCTCAGTAGTACTCAGGCAATACTTGAGCAGAGTTTCTGGACTGGTGGTGATCCCGTCGATTCCTCCGTCTGCTTTGTGCATTTTGTTAACATGCTCTCGGGCCTGGTCAACGCCAATGGCAGTGAAATTCACTCCACTCTTTTGGACCACAAAGCCGCCATTCACAAACTCTTCCCGGATGTCAGGGTGAGTATCCTTTAGGCTGTACATACGGGCAATGTATTCAGGAATGTGCATCACATAGTCTATTCTATTGTATGCAAAAAACCAAACATATTTTCCTGTGATGCCAATTGGACATATCACATGCCACATCGTGTGTTACTTTGGAACAACAAGAGAGTCTTAGAAAAAACAAAAATGCAAATGAGCAAATTCTCGTAAAATTAGCCACCATCTTGGATTCAGAGGTCTGTATATATATCCTGTCATTCAAAATATTGAATGCCATGACTATTACATGATACAAACATTTTAGTCATTTGTTAATAAATAAACAAGATATCATGCATAAAGGGCTTAGAACTTGCACAGATAGGGAAAATGTCCACATTTCATACCAAACATTCAACATGGCCACCATTATTCCAAGACGGCATTCAAAAAAATGCCAGACACGATTTTTGTAGGTAATGGGTCATAATCATTAAAAAAAACACACACACACAACTGGCAAAAATCTATATGAAATTTCCACGAAATTACATAACATTATGCACTAACAATGCTCTTTCCTTAGTAGTGGTAGCTACTCTGTCCTGTCGTATTTTCCGAGTGGAAATACTCCCGAATACCTTTAGAGATACAGTTGCAATGAGGAATGTTGTATCTGTATCCATATGGATTCCTCCCTATCGCCTTTCCCCCATGTCAGTGGGAGTTTGTTTTGCTCTCATCCAGTAACTAGGAACCACACTGCTGCCCTTTAAAATACTGTGACCATCAGTATAACGCGGCATTCCATGTCTTCACATTTATCATTTTTTCTAAATACTTGTTGCTTAATAATCATTAATCTCTCTCTCTCTCTCTCTCTCTCTCTCTCTCTCTCTCTCTCTCTCTCTCTCAACGTAATAACTCGCAAACAGCATTTTTGGAAATAGTTCATTCATTTCATGTCTTTAAAATCATTTAAAAAACTTACTGTTGAAGAATATATATATATATATGTATATATATATAGATATATATATATATATCGAAGAAGGATATATATATATATATATATGTGTGTGTGTGTGTGTGTGTGGTGTGTGTGTGTGGTGTGTGTGTGTGATAGAGAGAGAGAAGAAATGGAGAGAGAGACGAGAGAGAGAGAGAGGCGAGAGAGAGAAGAGAGAGAGAGAAGAGATGGAGAGAGAGAGAAATGGTTGTGGGGGGACCCCCTAATTAAAAGAAAATGTACGTGGATTCTTTTCAAAGAAAATTATCTTGTCATTCATTTCATGGCTAACTATCGTAAATGCAAAATAACGTAGTTTGTTTATGAAATTATGTCCCGGAACCTTTTTAAAGTTCAGTGTTCCTTAATTATATATATAAAAAAGAAAATGTCGGCTTAGATTTACCGAATACAATTGCTTTAAATGTTACGTGAGCTTCCATATTATCTGGAAAATATAGGAAATGCAGCAGACAGAGCTCGCTTGATTTGCTGTTGAAATTGATTGACTTTCACCATCTTCGAAAATTAGGAGGGATTATATAATCACATTATAATGAGTACTAACACTTCAGAAAGAATTGGCTTTCTGGTTTAAGGCCGATCTCTTTCTCTCTCTCATTTACATCCTCCATATAGCTGCTTGCTGTAACCTTTGACCTATTGCACACTGTATTGCAATAGGACAGAACTCCGCACACGAGTCCAATTCATCATGGTCTGAGAGCTGCTCCAATTGTCACTGTTATTTAATGTGGTGAAACTAAACTGAATTTTAGGGCCACATTCGGTACGATTTCATTCAACTTAAGCCCTCCTGCACTAGCTTTGATTGAGACCAAGTTACAGTGCTGAGGAGTTTACTAACTTACTTAAAGTCAAGAAACATTGCATTTTTATTCAACAAAAGTGCAGTTGAGAAACAATCAACTGTATTTCCTGCACCAATTCTTTTTTTGGGTGATACCACACGGGTTCACAAAGACGCATGTAAAGGTTTAACACATATAATTAATATTTAAAGAACACAACAATTATCCAAATTACGTTAAGAAGCAAGAAAACTAACACATTACGGCAAAAATTATTAACAAAACGTTACGTTACTTCGATAGAAATAAAACATAAATGGCAAACAAGATCTCGAGAATATCCTAATGAAGAAGTTACTGCAATGGCGACGACGATTCACGAGGTGATGTGGCTGGATTCTACAAGAACATCGTCGTTAACTTGCCTTCGTGGAGTCAGCTGCTAAAATCCTAGAGCTTCACTCTTCCACCCTAGAAGAAAACTCGGGTGGAGTATATTGCATAACACAGTTGTCACATCTACAAAATTACAGGGTTACGTAACAAACATCAATTTAAAAACAAACATCAAGTGCTCTAATCGTAACCCAACATACAAAAAAAAGGGGGGGTTTCGTCCAGAAGGCAAGCATAAATTACTTGCATGTGCCCTTACAATAAGAAAATAACACTGTAATGATACGTCATCTAATTTTGTAGAGATGAACAAAATTTGCAAAAAAAAAAAAGTGGTTTATTACTTTGAATATCAATGTACTAATTTATACCAACTCATTGCTATAGTTAATATAATAAAAACTACTTCTGTGGAGCAAAATAATCATATATCAACGTATTTTCATAGAAACTGGGAAATACTTCAAAACAAGTACTCCTAAAAAACTAGGAAATTTTATTCAAGAGGAATAAATGGAAATTTTTGACATTCTCCCCCAAGAAGAATCATAATTAGAAGTAATTACAACTGCACCCAAAATTTAAATCAAATATACATTTAGAGTACATCCATAGAAATTAAATCCTTTCTCTCTTGATCACAGCGGATTGCTGCTGCACGCCGAGGTCTAGTACCATTCAGAGGCACACTATCTGGCTCCTGAGTTACAACACTATCAAATTCCCTCTCGGGTAATTCCAGAAGTACGAGCTTTGTGATTGATCTCATGTATAGTTTATTATTCACTCTCACTTCTACAGACCTAATCACGCCATCAGACGACGGGAACAGCTGGGTAACCTTACCCAATGAGAGGAGGGATCTATAGCCTTTCCCCAGATATGATCTAAGTCTACCATCACTATGTCCCCAACTTTCACATTTGCAGAGAGATTATTACTAGAATTATTATGTCTCTCTCTCAAGGACACTAAATAGTCTCTTTTCCAAGAGTTCTCAAATTTCCTTAGCACTGATGATAATCTAAAATATTGTGCTCTAAGATCACTTGAACTCATGAAATCTGGGTCATCAGTTGCTAAATTGTTAAGAAGAGGGGAAATACAAACATTTCGCCCATAAAGTAACATGGAGGGAGTCAAAGCCTCACAATCTCGATCAGAGGAGAGATAAGTCAGTGGTCGATAATTTATCACAGCTTGAAACTCAACAAGTAGAGTTCTCAACTCTTCAAAGGATACACGTTTGTGATACAAGGCCTTGGACAAACATCCCTTTAGAACACCAACAAGGCGTTCATAAAAGCCTCCAGACCAGGGGGCTCGCGGTGTAATGAACTTCCAATTAACACCATTTCCTTCAAGGTATGACTTTACCTCTGGTTCCTCCATAATTTCCTTCAGGAAATTATTAAATCCAACAAAATTCCTACCATTGTCAGATATAATCAGACTCGGCAGAGAATGATACGCTACGAAGCGTCGAATAGCCAGTAGGAAATCGGAAGCAGTCATGGAATGAGTCAATTCAAAATGAACCGCCCTGCTCGTAGTACAGGTAAATAGACATACAAAGACCTTCTCCTCCAAGCCAGTCTTATGATCAAAAACATTAATAGCACCAGTATAATCAACTCCTACTGATTGGAAAGGTCTATCATATCTCACTCTTTCTGTGGGTAATGGCGTGGGGGAGGGGGAACAAACACAACCGTTTCTTGGTTAACTTCTGACACAAAACACACTTGGGCAGAATTGATTTGATAACTTGTCGTGCTTTAGGTACCCAAAAGGTTTCTCTCAACAATACCAGTACAGAATTGACACCACAATGGTGATGATGTCTATGCAAACGAAATTCAAACTATCAACACTGTTAAATAACTTCTGGAAGGCAATAACATTGGGCACTGAGTATCATAAGACCTGGAAGCATTTTTCATGCGACCCTGAAACCTAATTAGATTTTCCTCATCAACAAATAAGTTTAACTGATTACACAAGTTCTTAACATCCATGGACACTCCATGTGAATTCTTATCACAGAGGTACATTCTGGTAGTAGAAAAATGTTGCTTCTGTTCAAGGAGGACAAGTGCTTTCATTTCGTTAGCAACAAACTTAGAACCTTTACTGCACTTATTAAGAAAAAGCAATATTGACTTCATGATACGTTTAAACTTACTTAAATTACTATAACGTGGGATGTCAATTAATGGGGTTGGAGGGTGAACAAACTTAGGTTCTGAAAGAATTTCATTAACATGCACAGTTTCTGTAGCTAAAGATTGGGGATAATCACCAGTTAAAAGCCATTTAGGGCCATTCCACCATAAGGAATTTTGCGCTAAATCTTTACTATTACCTCCCTAGGATAGAATACGCTGGATTATCCTTAGAGGGGGTATACCGTAGAGGAAACTTGAATTTATTAATTTCAGTGACTCTGTTTCGTACATAGGGAATTTTACTATTATTGTTCTTCACCCAACAAATAGAAACCATGGAGTCACTCCAGAGAGTGCAAGAACTCTCTCTTAAATCATCATTCTGCATTAATCTTCCAGCAAGTTTCGCACCCAAGGACAAGGCTGTCAATTCCAAACGCGGAACAGTCTGTTTAGGGTTTGGTGCCACTTTACACTTACACTTACTGACCAGTAAATTGCTTACACTTCTCTTGAAATCAATCACATAGGCAGCAGCTCCATATGCCTTGTTAGAGGCATCACAAAATACATGTAAGTGGGAACATTCAGGATGTACAACAAACCTAGGAAACTTTAAACTTTCTACACTTCTAAAACACTTGCAAATTTCATCAAACCTTGAACATAATGATTCTGGCAAAGGGTCATCCCACCCGTAGTTACTCCACAAACATTTAAGAAAATATTTATCTCTCATCTGTATTGGTGACAATAATCCTAGAGGATCAAACATCCGACCTACTACTGATAAAACCTTTCGTTTGGTTAAAGGTCCTTTATACTCACAATTTACTTCCTTCAGTGACATCTCTTCTTGTGCTAGATACCACTCTAAACCCAAAACGTTTACTCTTTCTTTGATGACATCTATGGTTCTGTTAAACTCTGAATCATTACTGACTCATTCTTGTAGAGGCATATTAGCGTCTTCAAGAATCGCATTTATTACTGGATACTCATCCATCAAGACTGACACATCCTTGTAAGTTTTACTAAAATTATCTACATAGAAATTCTTCATCAGAGATGATGCAAAGGGATTATCATGTAAAGATAAATGATGCAAGAGGGTTTGCTGCAAGAGAAAGGGGGAACATGTAGCTCCAAAACAAACTACACAAAACCGGTAAGTTACAGTAGACTTCAAATCGGAGGGATCAGTTATCCATAGAAATCTGCAATAATCACGGCAGTCGGGTAAATGCCTATCCTTGAAAAGGCTTTACTGATATCTGAAATCACAGCTACTGGGTTTGTACGGAAACTCAACAGGGCATCGAAAAATTTAGTAGTTAATGAGGGACCAGTTATTAAACAATCATTTAAGGAAAGTTCTCCTTTAGCCTTTGAAGAAGCATTAAAAACTATTCGAATGGGAGTTGTTTCTGAATCCTTCAGTACAGCATTGTGGGGTAAATAATGCCCTATAATAGGGGAGCCTGAAGGAATTAATTCTATAAACCCAGACTGAACGTAATCTTTGATAATCTTATCGTAATGAGCATACAAGGAGGGGCCAGATTCGAATCTATGTAACAAGGAATTTAATTGACCAATGGCTATTCTATACTTAACAAGCGGTCTACTTTCATCTTTAAATGGTAAAGACCCTTCATATTTATTGTCAACCCTTTTTACTTTATCCTTAAAACACTTAACTGATTCTCTTTCTTCAGGACTAATTTCAGATTGACGAATACCAACACTTTCTAAATCCCATAATTTTCGAACTTCACAACAAGAATTAATAGGGATTTCCTCTACTTCTATTCCTGAACAACATACATTTGATGTAGTAATCTCATTAGATTCTACATTGTCATAAGACCAACTAGGAAGAGGTCCAAAAATTAGTGCACCACCAGAACTATTCAATATCTGTATTCCAGAGCAAATTTGACTGTTCTGAATGAATTTTCCATAGTAATCAGCTCCAATGACTAATTCTATACCATTTACTTCATCTGAATTTAAATCATTATCTGCTAATTTTATGCCCTTACTCGTCAAGAACGCAGCTGACTTACTCAATCTTGGAGAATAAATTCTAGAATTAACTATCGAATGCAATGGCTTTAATGACAGCACGAATCTTACCTAGTCTCACCACAACTCTTACTATATTACAATTAACTTCCATCCCATCACTGCCAAATGGTTTTACCTTTAAGGCTACTGTTGCTATGGACGATAGACTAAGCTTATGGGCTAATTCCGTTGCAATAAACGTTCTTTGCGCACCAGAATCAAAGAGTGCTCTCTCCAAGGAACGATGTCCATTCCCTGACACAATTACATTAGCAGTAGGAAGAGCAGTCGAAACAGAAATCTTATTAGTCTGAGAATGATCAATTCCCAAAGAAGCAGTCATAACTACTGGGGAATCACCTTTACTAACAGCACCTTTAGAATCATTATGAGATTTCCCAGAATTAACATTTGATTTACTAACATTAGCACTATTTACACTCAACTTTGGTGGAGCAGGATTAACAGGGTTTTCTGTTTTCTTACAAATCATCGGGTAATGAGGCCCATCACATATATTACATTTCGGCTTATTTCTACATTCAGAGAATAAATGACCTCCTTTGAGGCAAGCAAGCACAATCTTAAATATTTAACTCTGTCCCTTCTACTATAAATGGATTTGAAAGCCTTAGGCCCCGTCCACACGGTCGAGCTTTGGTCGACGAACTTTGTCCGATGTGACGTCAGAAGCGGAGAAACAGCGGGAAAAGTCAGAACTTTACCGCAGTTTCTCTGCTTCTGACGTCACATCAAACAAAGTTCGTCGAGCAAAGCTCGGCCGTGTGGACGGGGCCTTACAATCGCGAGAGGCATGGTTCGATGAGCAAAACACACAATTATTGTAAGGACTACTATTACTAGGTTTACTGTTACTTAGTTGTGCTCTCTGCAAGTTTGAGGGAATCACTTTAGAATAGTTGCCCTGATCCCGTTTTCTCTTATTAGAATTCTCACCTTCGTAACAAAATTCCATTAATTCACAAACATTTCAAACCTGAGGAAATTTGCTTTAAATCAAGAGACATACTATTATGTTTATTAGCTATTGCCTTACGTGTTTCAGGTGATAATTTCTCGCATATTATACTAGAGAAAACGGGGTTCATGGCCTCTACATCTAAATTCAATGTGTTCATTTGTAAAAGAATCTGCTCATATTCCAATTGAAACGTGTTCAAATCCTCTATTGTATGACAGGGAGGGACTAAATGTATTAATTTGGACAGAAGTCTACGTTTCAATTTTTCCTTATTATCATACTTCTCCTTAAGGGTCTGAATAGCTACTGAATAATTGGCATTAATGACAAGCAAACCTTCTATGGCTTTAAAGGCGTTATCCCTTAAACTAGCTCTGAGTGTAGAAAACTTAATCACATCGGAAATATCCCTACGATCGTGAACTAAACTGTTAAATATATCCCAAAATGCAAGCCATTGTTCCTCCCCACCGCTAAATTCAGGTATCTTAATTGCTGGGAGTTTAGGGGGAGGGAGAGGGTTAGTGGGAGCCGAAGGAGGCGGCAAAGCGGGCCGTTGATTTATATCTCCCGTGTCAATCTCGCTCATAGTTTTCTGTGTAGTAGCAATAGCTTTCCTTACACATCTAGTTATTGCTCTATAACTTCTACATAACCTCTCATTCACTATCCTGTGAAATAATCGTCACATTCTGTGACCAACTATCTTCAAAACGTCGTAGACCCTCAGTTAGACAACGTTCATACATTACGAGGGTCTATTTTGGTGTATCGGTATCACCAATGCAGCTACCTGCCTCATCAAGCAGATCTTGTAAGGAAATAATTTCCCCTTCAATAACTACCCTAATCTTGGAATCCATTATCTTGTTAATGGATCAATAACAAACTTGCACAAATATAAAAAAAATGTATGGCAAATTATCTAAACTTGATTGAAATATAACATCCACTGAATGCTAGATCATTTTTGACCACGCGCTCTTCATCAATTCACAATATACATCTGGTCACGAAAAACCTAAGTCCAAAAATGGCTACGAAATTCAACAAGAATTTCTTCACGGAGTAATCACTAAATACGAACCATAATGTTCCATAAACAACAGATTACTTGGCAAACACTCCAAGTAATTCAACACCTTACCCTGCTTACCAAATAACTTTGGACACGTGCCAGCTATACTAAAATGACTTTAAAGCCAACCATCACCAACGTGAACTTTTTCGCAAATTATTTTTAACATCCAAAAAAAAATCCTTTCTGAATCGTTATGGCATTCGGTTCGTTCGAAGGACCAGCAAAGAATGTGGTGAAACTAAACTGAATTTTAGGGCCACATTCGGTACGATTTCATTCAACCTTAAGCCCTCCTGCACTAGCTTTGATTGAGACCAAGTTACAGTGCTGAGGAGTTTACTTACTTACTTAAAGTCAAGAAACATTGCATTTTTATTCAACAAAAGTGCAGTTGAGAAACAATCAACTGTATTTCCTGCACCAATTCTTTTTTTGGGTGATACCACACGGGTTCACAAAGACGCATGTAAAGGTTTAACATATAATTAATATTTAAAGAACACAACAATTATCCAAATTACGTTAAGAAGCAAGAAAACTAACACATTACTGCAAAAATTATTAACAAAACGTTACGTTACTTCGACAGAAATAAAACATAAATGGCAAACAAGATCTCGAGAATATCCTAATGAAGTTACTGCAATGGCGACGACGATTCACGAGGTGATGTGGCTGGATTCTACAAGAACATCGTCGTTAACTTGCCTTCGTGGAGTCAGCTGCTAAAATCCGAGAGCTTCTCTCTTCCACCCTAGAAGAAAACTCGGGAGGAGTATATTGCATAACACAGTTGTCACATCTACAAAATTACAGGGTTACGTAACAAACATCAATTTAAAACAAACATAAAGTGCTCTAATCGTAACCCAACATACAGGGGGGGGGTTTCGTCCAGAAGGCAAGCATAAATTACTGGCATGTGCCCTTACAATAAGAAAATAACATATATAGTCTCCACAGGAAGAAGTTTGACAAACTATAATGATACGTCGTCGTCAACTAATTTTATAGAGATGGACAAAATTTGCAAAGAAAGTGGCTTTATTACTTTGAATATCAATGTACTAATTTATACCAACTCATTGCTATAGTTAATTTAATAAAAACTACTTCTGTTGAGCAAAATAATCATATATCAACGTATTTTCATAGAAACTGGGAAATACTTCAAAACAAGTACTCCATAAAAAACTAGGAAATTTTATTCAAGGGGAATAAATGACAATTTTTGACATTTAATATGAAGCCCCCACACCTCCCTAGTGGAAATATCAAGGGAGGAAAGTGAAGGAATTTGATATTACTAGCCAATAATTTGAATGTCAAAAAAGCACACGCTTACACGACCCATACATTAGTCATCTGGTGTACCCCTCTAGGGTTCAGTTAATCACGCTGTCTCTGAGAGAGAGAGAGAGAGAGAGATGGCTTGAGGGGAATTTCATATGCAACATTACTGAAAGACTGGCATGGTGAACTTCTTTTCATGCATCCAAGTCATTTTTTTTTACTACCAAAAAGTTACTGTTGATGATTTAGCCAGATATATACCAGCACTTTCTGTTTTGAGTATCCTTTAAGTACTTATCCATGCTACGATTCCCAAGGCCATATTAGGCTCGGTGTGCAATATCATCTGTCCAATGCAGCAATGACCTGTCATTTGAATAGTAACCCTCCATTAGGGTTCTAAGATCTAGAAATGTGCCTTAAGCAGTTTCAGACAGAACTAAAGCTCTGTAGGATCGTAGGACAAGGATATTAAGTTTAGCTATATCTGGTGGCGGGATCCAGTCAAGGCAGCTTCGTTTTCTATGTAGGTACCCAATTGCAAGGTCTGTTGTCATTACCTCATGATACATTTGTACAAAACCAGACACTAACTGCTCATAATCACCAAATCAGTTAACTTGTTTGTTGTATAGCTATCGAAGAAACGTCAATGCTAGCGTGACGAGGGTTTCCTACACTATAGTAGTTTTCATTTTAGCTATCCCAGTTCAACTGGTTTCCTTCTCGCCTACACGGAGTATTTGGAGATTCTGAAAATGTAGACTCAACCTAGTAATTTGTAAACATAACTAGCACATGTTTGCTGCACTAGAGATGCAATTAGCCTCTCATTAAACATCTACTATATCCAGAGCATTTGATGAAATTTAACGTTTTGCTATATTTATTTATAGTCATTCAGTAGCATATTCGAAACTGAATGAAGAGTGCAGTATCAAAAGCCAGAAATTTACATTTCAGAGATAATAAAATAATTAAAAAAGGCTCAATTGAAAATATTACCTACGACATTATTCATGAACTATGAAAAAGTATTTATAACATATACAAGGAGTAAATTAAGCAAATTGCATAATTGATATATAGGATAGCTGGCAATTTTAAATGTTAATAGTTTCATTTTGATAAAGATGGATCCTTGATTCTAACCTTAGAGAAGATTTTAAAGGTTTCAGAGTCAAGTTTTACTTTGTAGCATGTAGTCAATTGATTATGTACAGATTGCAATTGCATTTCGTATAATTGTGGGTAATCGTAGTTTTGCTTCTTGACAATGCAATTTGGTTTACCACGTGAAGTTGCCAAAGTTTTTTGGTCAGTAATTAAGAACTCTATATTTTGATGATTCTCTTCTAACTTTATTTATAAATTTACGTTAGTTATTTCCCTTCAATTACATGTAATATTTACAACAGAAAAAACTAGCGAGTTCAAATTTACATAAAAATTTTCATTTCTATATATCATCCAAAATTTTGCCCGAATCCTCATCTGCCCTTTTTTTTTTTTTTTTTTTTTTTTTTTTTTTTTTGTACGTACGAGCAGGATCACAACTACTTCATCTTTAAGGACAAAAGCGGTTGAAAATTCATTATTCAATCTGCCCAGTCTTCTTTTAACATTCAGTTGAATTGATAATTACGATACATGACATGTTGCAGCTTGTCAGCTGTATTGATAATACAGTTATCTGTGAGGAGTTGCCAGATTTTTAGCTGTCTTCGCTTATTCCTATTACTGTCCTTTGAAAATCAAAACTATCTGCTAGTGCTACCGTTGGTATAATATAAGTAGTTAGGATTTCATGCGTAAGTGCATAGTTCCAGCACTAAACATGTTACGAGGTCAGTTGATTTACGAGGTCAGTTGATTTAGCAGGAAAGGCCTGCAATTTTACTCTTTATGCTTTGGTTCCGTAAAGATTGAAACAAACTACATTGCTTCTTGGTCGGAACGGATAACGAACCTATGATATTACTGCATGTTGTATTATGTAGTATGATGATGTCATAAACCGCCACATCTCTAGGAAGGTGAAAATCTATCCCTATAGCCTAGACAATGGCGTTGTTGGGGATTGCACCATTATTTATAGTTTTTTCGGAATGCTAATGTATTATAAAAAAGTTACTTTAAGACATAATGTGACTTTGTGACATGCGCAGATCTAAGTGTTTTGTGAATATGTTGATAAAGGAAGACCACCGATTACATTCTTTTCTCTCTCTCTCTCTTTGATTTTTTTCTTTTTTTTTTACTGATTCTTGACATATCTTGATTTTTTATGAATTTGGTGAATATAATAATTACTTTGGATATTAAAGTTATTATTTATAAACTTAAAGTAGGTAACCTAATTACGTTTCACGAAAAATGATCATGTAAAATCTATTATTGTAGTGTAACATTATCAAAGGTAATTAACAGCCATGAAATATAAAATTATAATTTTGTTGACTTGTGGACAACATTTAAATTTGACACTTATAAGTAAGCAAAGTAACTTTCTCCAGTTATCGTAATTTATAGTCTGTAGGGATTATAGGTGACCTGTTATGTTCTGAATATGTTTAGCAGAGTAAAAAAAAAAAAAAAAAAGTGGTAAACTCCATTAATTCTTGTTAATTGAAGCAGCTTCGCAAGTATTATCATTTCTACAGAGTAAACATGTGCCTGCTACATTTTTAAGAGACTAATGTCGTGGGATTCTTTTTTTTTTTCCACTTTCCTGTCTTGTCTTTGACGCGAGTCCGCCTTTCTCTTCATGTATTTAGTTAAATTTACATAGTTTAATTTGGTGATAAAATAATAAAACCCACCCTGACCTTGCTGGACCTTCACCTGAATTTTTGCAGATATTTTTTGCACTTTTGATGTTTAGTATCAGTTTTAACAAATACATAATTATGTTACACCAAAATAAACCATTTTGAAGTTCAATATAACAAGAACGATATCACTAGACGCAAATAAGTGGTCACTTCTTTGCAGAAATTGTGGCTGTTAATATAAAAAAAAAAACGCAAAAAAGGCAAAAAGGAAAAAAAAAATACGTACCATTTATAATAATATCTTTAGTGTGCAAATTAAGATCCTTCATCATTAGATTCTTGAATAAGTTCTCAATATGAGGGATATTGCCAGTTGAACTTCACACGTTGCCATGGCAACGGCTTTGGCGAAGGGTAGCATGACATCACAAAATCACATGCGCAGATGAGTCCCAAACTCGCGTTACCAAATAAGAAATAGCCTGACTGGTGTGTAAAAAATGGTGATGCAAAAGATGTCCCAGGATGGTTAAGTATAAGTGGGTTAAGGGTTTTTTTTATGCTCAAGGAATGTCGGTAAAGTGCAAAAGGGAGAGAGAGACAAGCTTCATTTCTTGGTGGAATGGCAGTCCGAAACAGAGGTACAACACTTTCATTACCTTGGAAACCTACTGGGCTGTGACTCTAGTATTGATAAGGCAGTCGAAAAACGTAGCAATTGCCAGAATGAAGTTAAAGTAGTTGCTAAACTACCGTTAAATAAATGTATCCTGTTGGTAAACACAGCAAATATGGCAAGTACTGGCACATCTGTGTCCTGGGAGTAAATATGAACAGGAAGTCCAAGTTTGCATACTTCATTGGCATAGTATATCAGCAACATATCCACCTCGTCATGCTTAAGCAACATGACAACTGCCAGATGTGTAGGACTGGACACCTTGACAAGTGATAGTGGTTACGTCTACTGTGCAGTTGACGATAATCTGTTGGGCCAAGAATATTGTCAGAAGCTCCTTCATCTTGGTACTACTAAGGAACTTGTTGAGATCTTTTATAGGCGTGTTTCTGTCAACTTTGTATTCTGTTCCCCTGGAAAGCTAGGCTCCACTGCAACGCTGTCTTGTTATCTCTTTCAATGAAGACTGGCAGTATTGGTCAAACACCAAGTAGCACTTCGAGTAAGGGCGAATTTTGGAGTTGATGGTATTGACGAAATGCTCTTTCATGTCTTCACATGATTATATTTTATCCTTAAAAACAGGCATCTCATGAACTACTGACATGGCATTGATGATAACAGAAGCTCTATCAAATAGTAAGTCATCCAGTAAATGTGCATCAGCTTGGCCATTTCAACTGATCCATGGCTCTCCAGGTGGTGAATGAGCGGTGATTTGTCGTTGCATGGATGCAACAAGCCATCTGGTGTCATCAGCATGTGATTGATTGGGGAAAACTGATATGTGCTGACAGCTTCCTTCAAGTCAACATCTCTGGATGATTGGGTCAGGATTAGAAGCCTTGACATCAATGAGTGTGAAGCTTTCAAAGTAACTTTTTCTCCTCCAATCTTTGTGCAAGTGGATTTGTCGTCGTTGTTCCAGCCTAGATGTTTCACTTTCGTCATCTTTCCTCAGAGGTTCTGATCACCGCAAATTCTTTTGCCCACAAACTTCTGATATGCACATGAACCACATTCCACAGTGCCAAGAATGCAAATAAATTCCTTAAAAGGAATTGATTTGCACTGAACTTCCTTCAGGCAGTGTACTTGTTTCTCCTGCTGCTAAAATTTTGTCTGTCACAGATCATGGTGCCAAATTGGAACATCAGATGCCAAACCAAGCACCTTGGACAAACTGAAAGCTCAGTAGTACTCAGGCAATACTTGAGCAGGGTTTCTGGACTGGTGGTGATCCCGTTGATTCCTCCATCTGCTTTGTGGATTTTGTTAACTTGCTCTTGGGCCTGGTCAACCCCGATGGCTGTGAAATTCACTCCACCCTTTTGGACCACAAAGCTGCCATTCACAAATACTTCCCGGATGTCAGGGTGAGTATCCATTAGGCTGTACATACGGGCAATATATTCAGGAATGTTAATCACATAGCCTATTCTATTGTATGCAAAAAACCAAACACATTTTCCAGTGATGCCCAATTGGACGTTTCACATGCCACGTCGCGTGCTACTTTGGAACAAGAAAGTCTTAGAAAAAAAATGCAAATGAGCAAATTCTCGTAAAATTAGCCACCATATTGGATTTAGAGGTCTGTATATATGTCCTGTCATTCAAAATATTGAATACCATGACTGTTACGTGATACAAACATCTTGGTCATAATTTGTTAATAAATAAACAAGATATGTATAAAGGGCTTAGAATTTGCACAGATGGGGAAAATTGTCGGAATTTTCTCCGACTTTTATTATTTTTGTTCTGATTCCTGCCCTGATGTTATGGGCCGATGACAAGGCCTTGAGGAGGCGCACTCTCTAAAACTATCTTGGGGGGATTCAATAAAATTTGGTCAACAAAATAGTTTTATTACAAAAAATAAACATTTTAACACATTAACAATACACTGAACATGAATGAAAGAGCATCACGGGCGGCTAAGCCAATGTGCATTAAGAACCAACACTGAAATTGAAGTTACTAGCAAAATTCCACTGCACACGCAGTTTCTTACTACTCTCATTAATTCAATTCAAGGAACCTGAAAGCTCTCATGGCTTTGTTACGTGGTAGTCCTTAGGGTCTTTGATATGTGCTTGAAAAGCACTAAGTCCACTACTGGACGAAAAAACACAATAAATCGAGACCCATTTACTCTAAATCACAAATAAACGACTTTATTACACTTGCAGCTTTCGTTTGCTGCGCAAATCAAGTCCCTCATCGCAGGGATGACACATCTATACATGGATAAAGATAACTTACAGTTACGACAGAATTCGACCTAGCATGGCGATGGCTGGGAGCCGGGAGCCGGAGAATCGAGACACACACTAAAACATCATGGTACTTACGACGTTCAGGACTAGGGCAGGAATGAGGCGTTGCTTCGCCCTACTTCAAAGGAAACTTACGCTTTCCCGCGTAAACTACAGAATCCTTGTAATTCAGGCGGGAATCATCGCTTATTTAGGCATTACAGAGATCAATGAATCTACTTTACTTGTGAATGGGAAGAATGACAGTTAAATTATCATCTGTGATCAATGAATTGACTCAAAGTTCTGGCTGAAGGCCGTAATCTGCAAATTCTTGAATGGCTACGGAGTCCTTGGCTCCAAATCTCTACATAGACAATTTAGCTCGTACTAGGGAATAGCAAATCATATTCATTAATGAAAATTCATAGTGTCTTCATTACTATAAGATGCGCTCCTTCCCCGCCAGGCATTTAAGAATTACGTCTTAACTCTGTCGCATATTGGACAGCTTTCTGCTCAATGAATTGCCCGCGAGTTCCCTCAGTCTTGCCCCAATTTAACGCAACACTTGTGAAGTTAAATGGCGGGGATTTCGAATGATCAGTTCGAAATTCCCAACATACTCCACACCCGAAGTATGGGGCGTTGAAATGTTGGACAATTCAGGAAAGACTGAGCTCGGGGGAGGAGTAACCACTCCTACACTAATCAGTCAGGCTCGCTGCGTAGCGCTCCACAGCGACAAACAGTACACAAAAAACATGACATGGCAAAAAAAAAATACATCAATATTACACCCGGGGTAATGAATGTCACACATATACAAATAAAATATCAATGGCAGATATATATATATATATATAAATGTACCCATATACATAAGGTAGACATGATTCAGCATAGAAACTCAATAGGCAATGGGCCTGCAATAAGATCAAAAGCATAAATGGAAAATCACAATCAAGGAAACATGAATATACACTCTCATAAGGCAATCTGCCTTTACTCAATCAATGACATGAAAAAGGAAACAGTCAAGTATGTACAACTTTGTATGCAACAAGCATAGACTTTAGGCACTCGCCTCAAAATGCAATACAACATGCAAGAGAAACTTCTATATTAGGCTCTTCACCTTCAACTCACGCTTCTATAAAGCAATATATTCAACTAAATAAGCATTTCTCAAATTCAAATAGGAACACTCTTAAGGCACTCTGCCTTCAACATTCTTCATGCAACACGCATTAAGCTTGTTGCACACATTCTAGAGTTATTATTGAAGGCGTGCTTCATCAACTCCAGAATGCGCGCAACAAGCATAATCAGATCGACAGGCCATTCGCCTTTAATGAAACATAGATTACAACTGATTCAGTATATAGTCTTTCACAGGACACACGCCCTCAAAACTCTTTCACTTCTCTATAAGAAGTACTCATTACTCATACATTTTGGTAATTTACCTTGAGGGTGGGGGCTATCTCCGCACAACGCTAGACTTGTTTGCACAAGAGGGGGGCTCCCACTACCTTACGCTAATCCAACGCACTTCCATCCTCTGAGGATTCAACTCACCTACACTTACTTGGGTCCACCCTCCCTGCCTACCAGAATAAGGGACCTTCCCGTTTTCTTTCACTGTTTCTAGCTATAACTTAGATATAGTCGCTTTCCATTAAGCGCTTCATTCTCTCGCGCTGCTTAGCAGCAGCCTTTCTCAAAGGGCGTGCGGAACGTCTTTGTCCGCCTAACTGAACGTCAAAGTCACTACCACTCGATACCTCAGTATCATTCACTTCAGCACTCTCACTTACCGCATTGGTATCGCTCAAATCGTTACCAATATCGTCAGTGTCTTCTACGTCACTCAAGACCTTTGTGGCTGGTTGTTCGGATGTTGCAGCCAGTGCCATCCCTTTGTCGTCCCCAGACGTCACAACATTTCCTGGAACACCTACTGCTGGGCTGTACGCTCCCTCGTCTCAGACCTCTTCGTTGCTGTCGTCATCACGCACCATCTCCTCCGTCGCACCATCAACATCGTCATGCTGTTCGTCTCCAACGCCATCATCGTCATCTGAGGGGGCAAGTTCCAGGGGGACCAAGTGGCTGACAGCACGCAGGGACTCAACATCTTCGAACAATACCTTGGCCGAACGCACGACACCGTCTCGTCCGGGTACGTCTCCACGACGCGTCCAAGGGGCCACGTTGCCCGCTTTTGATTTTCTTGCTTTACTAACACGATGTCTCCAGGGTGCAGCTTGGTGGGTTCCCCAGACTGACAATTGTGTCGGGCTCTTAGGGCACTTAGGTACTCCTTCCTCCACCTCTCCCGGAAGGCTTTCAAAGTGTCTGTTAGCTTTAGATATCGATCCTGTAGCCTCCGGGAGGTGAAGGTAGCATTAAGGTCTTCATCTGGCAAAACAGGTGCCATTAAGTTAATTAAGTGACCTCGCACTAAATGAGAGGGGGTGAGGACCTCGTCCTCGCACTTGTCACCGCTATACATCAACGGCCTATTATTAACTACCGCCTCCGCCTGTTTCACTAGAGTTAATACGTGGGCCTCCGGCAGATACTTTCTCCCAAGGGCAATCTGAAGGGCACTCTTCGTAACACCAATCAGACGTTCGAAAAAACCGCCTTTCCACGGTGCACGGGGGGTTTGAAATAGCCATTCTACGCCAGTCCTCCTCAGGAACTGCTGGACTTCATCCTCTTCATAAATTTAGTCCCTGAAGGAGGTTGCTGGCCGTCTTGAACGTTTGGTGGTTATCAGAAGTGATTAAGGTCGGGGCTCCATGCGTAGCACTGAATCTTCGAAAAGCTAGAACAAATTCCTCCACTTCCACGATGAGGATATAGCCTGGTCGAGTTTCTGTTTGTATGGCCGCAGTGTGGTCCACGCCGACTGCGGCAAAAGGATTCTGCAAGGTGATCCTTTCCTTCGGTAGGGGGGGGTGGTGGTGGTTGTCTCATCAGCGGTTGGAAGGCTAGCACGCACTCTGGACACTTCCGTACAACTTGCTTAGCAATAGACCTCAGGCCCGGCGTCCAGCATTTCTGTCGAAAAATCGCCATTAGCATATTGACATTACAATGGAGGTGCAAACAATGCAAATACTTTAAGTATGCTCTGACTAAGTGTCCCTTAGCAGGCAAAAGAATCAAATGTTTCATCTCTTTAATTTGGGACACTCGTCCCCTAGTGCAAATCAATTTATCTACTATAATTAAATTTAATTGACTCTCAAAATTCAATATCTCACGAGGGGGTCTGACCTCACCCTCCAAATATGCATACACAGTAGGTAAATAGAATCTTTGCTCTAATAAGACAAGAGCTCAAAAAGGATCCTTTTTCACTTTTGCAAACTTTAACACTAATGTGGTTACTCTAATCAAAATTCGGAACTCAACCTCCCTGAGTAGTAGTTCCCATATCCCTCCTGGGGGAACAACCTTGTTTCTTCCCTCAGTTCCTGCACCGCCGCTACCACGGTTCTGATATTCATTAGATCTGCCTCTTTGAAAGGATTCCCAAGAACTGTGGACCCTTGCGCCAAAGAGGGTTCTGCTGCAATTGCTGGATTGTTGCGCCCCTAGACAAGACATCAGCAGGATTCTGTTTGCTGGGCACATACTTCACACTGAAATCACAAATCTGGCGGAGAAAAAAAACTTCCACCACAGGGTTAGATATAAAGATATTTTTGTTGTCCTTGGCATCCGGGGATGCCACCCAGGCTAATGCAACTTTGCTATCTGACCAGATACCTACTAATCTCTTGTGGCTCTATTAGCCCTTTAATCGTTTTTGCTAGCCTAAAACCTAGCAGCAAAGCTAAAAGTTCTAATTTAGGGATGGTGATTTTGAGCATCCCTTTCGGAGTGATTCTCATTTTGCTGGTGAGTAATATTACGTTACTTTCTTTATCTCTGACATACGCTACAGCACCGTATGCCCTACTACTGGCATCGGTGAATATATGGAGTTAGGATCTTCTAAATCACTGACTGATTTCAACTCTGCTAACAGTTCTCGCGCTTCTTTAGCCTTTTCCTTACATAACACGTCATCCCATCCAATCTCTTGTTCCCAAAGTTGTTGGAGAAACAGCTTTCCCCTAACAAATAAAGGACTGACTAAACCTAGCGGATCGTAAATTGACACTAGCAAAGATAGTACCCTATGTTTCGTAGGTACCCATCCCTCCCCCAATTCACGAATCCTCTCACTCTCTTTCACACACAGACAGTCAACGTCTCGAGCCCATCTCAGCCCAGGCACGCTCACATTCACAGGTTCTTTCCACTCTCTCTCGCTATCGAAGGCTATACTGTTCGTTACCCACCCTTCTAACGGCATTCTGGCCCTATCCAAAATTGCATGGACAGATTCTTGTTTTTTTTTCATCTCATCCAGACTTTCAAAGGTACTAACATAGTTATCAACATAAAATGACTTGCTTAATTCAGGTCTTCCTTCTAAACTAAAATGATGACTCAATACTTGTTGTAACAAAAAGGGACTAGCCGTGATGCCGAACACCACGACCCTGAAAGCGAAGGTCAGCGCTCGACCTGCTACCTCTCGCCACAGGAATCTTGTATATTTGGCATCACGGGGATCTATAGTACTCTATGAAATGCATTGCTTATGTCTGCAAGCATGGCGTATTTATTCATTCGAAACTTTAGAAGCAAATTATAGGCCAACTCTACTAAATTAGGCCCAGGTAACAGGCATTCATTTAAGGATTTATTATTCTTAGCTTTGGATGAGGCATTGAATACGATTCTAAGGAGGGTCGTGCGGCTATCTTTTTTAATGCCGAAATGCGGCATGTAGTATCCTTCTATTTTTGGATCTTTTACTTCATATATAAATCCTGCCTCCAGGTATTTGTCGATCACTCCCTGATATTGATTATAGTATTCCTTGTCTTTCTGAAATTTGGTTTGCAGTGAATCCAGCTGTGCTACAGCATTTCTAAAGTTTGTTTCTGGCCTACCTTCTGAACGGAACAGCAAACTAACCTGATATCCCTCAGGCTTCTTCGTTACACTCTGCGAAACCTTTCGCATGGCTTCCGCTTCGCGGACAGTGTACTGCTCGGATGGGGCGATGCCTACGTTATCCAAACGCCACCATTCATCAACATCAAATGCAATTGGTTCGCTCGCGACCCTACATACCCTGAGCGTTCTCACTTGATCTATCTTGTGACCTTCTAATAGCCACTGTGGCACTCTCCCATATGGCGACATGCCATTATGGGTCAGAAAAAGACTTATCCCGTCTATCTTTTCTACTCCAATAATGAAGTAATTAAAATAGTCTGCACCCACAAGAATGTGCACGTTTCGTAACTTATCGCTCTTACTGTCAGGATCTGCTAACGTGACTCCCTTCCCTACTAGGTGTTGTCTTACTCTTACATAACCTGCGTTATGAATTGGGACGTCTACGTTCTCGTGAACAACTAGTTTCATTCGAACAATACTATTACCCATCTCTACCCGGCAACTCACAACGTCATACTGGCCACTGATTTCTGAAGAACCAAAGGGAGCAATGTTCAACGCCACTTTGCCTACCACTGGCAGGCCTAATTGCTTTGCAGTTTT
This sequence comes from Macrobrachium nipponense, assembly GCF_015104395.2. Classification (NCBI taxonomy): domain Eukaryota; kingdom Metazoa; phylum Arthropoda; class Malacostraca; order Decapoda; family Palaemonidae; genus Macrobrachium; species Macrobrachium nipponense. The sequence goes on along the minus strand of NC_061090.1, from coordinate 49,495,393 downwards.
AGCGGAGATAAAGCTTCATTGACTCCCAGTGTCCATAAACAAGCGAACCCGTTTACTCCCCTGCTTGTGATGGATCTCGGCCATGGCCGTTGGCAAAATCGTACAGGGAAGATCTACACTAGACATTTGGGCTACTTTGGTGCTCTTACACGGTTTTGATTCTACTTTCTCTTTGGGCGGACGGGGGTTTCTATCGTGCTGCCTGGGCGTTGCATTTACTACAGGGTGGGAGGTTGTAGCTTGACTGTTACTTACTAAACTGGGATGATTTCGGGACGAAGTGGAGGGAACTGAATGTGCTTTTCTGAAGCTGCCATTATCACAAATGGAAGTATTATGATTATTTCCACAACTTTTACATGAATTGGGGTTAGGGCATCTATCACTATGGTGACCTGACTGAAGGCAATTAAAACACAGGCCCTTCCTTAGTAAAATGCGGTGTCTGGCAGCCACATCACTTACTCGGCGGCATCCATGAGGCGGGTGCCGTTCATTGCAAAAGGGACAAGAATTATTCTGCATGGGTTTCGTTTTGGGTCTAACACTGACATTGTTTTTCTTATCAGATTCTAATTTCTCGCCTCGCTGTAACGCGTCATCTTCCAACATGCGAATTATGAAGTCTATAGCTTCAAAAAATTCTTCTAAACTATAGTCGCATTTTCTGAGGTGTTCGACCACCTTTCGATAGAGCTTACCTTCTGACAACTTCTGATTGATAAGACTCATGACCATGCCATGGCCTATATCATTAGTACTGAGCCTCTTTATTTGCTCAATGATCACTGTTAACTCAAACCTGAACTTCTTCAACTCTACGGGGTTCAACGAGGGTACGAATATGTTGGCAAGTTTTCGATGCAAGATCACAAGCGTTTGGTGTACATTACCATATTGCTTATCCAAGAGATCTAACGCTACCTTGTAATTCGCGGCGGTTACACTTAGGGATTTAACAATCCTAAGCGGATCCCTGCCCAGAGTCCCTAACAAGTAAGTAAATTTGGACGTCGTCCAAATCTCCCCTTCGATCCACGTGGATCGTGAACAATTCTCTAAGAAGCATATTCCTGCACTTCCCCTTCAAAAGTGGGGAGAGGCAGCAGTTTCAATTTGGGGAGGGAAACATTCCCTGTCTGAGTGACTTTGTTTATCGATTCAATTCAAGAAAAGGGTAGAAGCTCGCACAGCTTCTGCTAAGGATTGCCTGATTCTGGCATCTAAGCTAGATTCTAACTTTACGACTTGACGTTTGTACAACTCTCGAAGCTGACCTTCTTGTCTCAACTGCGTGACCAAATTTTGGTACACGCTCAGAATAAGTTTCTACTAACGCACGCTGTGATTCGGCCAGTAAGTCTGCTGTGAGACTCGGCGAGGCCTCTATGTGGACAATCATAGCCACTGCCATTTTGGATTATTTACTCTACTTCTTATGGGGGGGGGTTATACAAACTAGGAAATGAGGATTTTTCTTACGTTAGGAAGACGGGGTACAAAGACTAGTGGCACGTGTGGCTAATTGCACATCGGAACAAGCTGAGCCTAGTTGTTTTGTCTGTCTCTCTCCTGATCAATCTCATCAAACGATTGAGGAACGCGTTACGGATTTCTGAATCAAAATGGACTCCGTCCCTTTGTTTGCCTTCGCTGGTAGGCACGAGAGTTCATAGGCAAGTGTCGGACTCCGTACCGACTTCTTTTGTAGCAGTATTTGGAGATTCTCGCATTAAAGTTCTCTACTTTATTGACATATTCAACGGAATTGATAGCAAAACGATTATCAGGGAGATACTCTCTGATCTCTGCGTCGCAGATAGCAATGTTTTCACAAATTTTCCTCAAGCGTTCAATAAGAGTACGTTAATCATCCCAAACGGTTTTGGGGTGATCGATTGCCAGGTCGTTTCCTCCTATATATAACACGACCAACTCATACCGTCTCTGCCAGAATGATAGACTACTATCTAAAAATTGACTGACCAGACCTCCTGGCCTTCTATAGATCTCAATCTGGTTATCTGAACACTGTGGCAGATTCGGTGGGAGCTGACTGTGTCCTATCAGGGCTACCCTATAGACCATACTTTATTGAAATTTCCCTTCAAGCTCTAGAGAGCACTTGTCATCCGGTTCGAAGGACCAAATGTCGGAATTTTCTCACTTTTATTATTTTTGTTCTGATTCATGCCCTGATGTTATGGGCCGATGACAAGGCCTTGAGGAGGCGCACTCTCTAAAACTATCTGGGGGGGATTCAATAAAATTTGGTCAACAAAATACAGTTTTACATTAACAATACACTGAACATGAATGAAAGAGCATCACGGGCGGCTAAGCCAATGTGCATTAACCCTTAAACGCCGAAGTGGTAAAAATCAAAACCTCTCCCGAATGCCGGGGCCGGTTTGGAGTGAGCGCGGAAGCGGAAAAAATAATTTTCAAAAAATCACAGCGCACTTAGTTTTCAAGACTAAGAGTTCATTTTTGGCTCCTTTTTTTATCATTGCCTGAAGTTTAGTATGCAACCATCAGAAATGATAAATATTATCATTATCATATATAAATAATGCGATATATGATAGCGCAAAAACAAAATTTTATATATAATTGTATTCAAATCACGCTGTGCGCAAAACGGTTAAAGGTAACAAGTTGCTTTTTTTCGTTGTAATGTAAACTAAATTGCAATCTTTTTGGTATATAACAAATTGTAAAACGATAAAAGCAACACAGAAAATATTATCACAAAATGATGCATGAATTCGTAACGCGCGGATGTAAAAAGATTTTTTTTAAATTCACCATAAATCTAAATATTGTTATAGAGACTTCAAATTTGTTTCAAGATGAAGTTAAATGATGGAATATTACGATACTGTAAGAGCTTTAGCTTACAATTGCAGTTTTCGACAATTTCGCACGAGTTGAAAGTTGACCAAATGTCGAAAATATAAATAAGCAATTATTTCGGAAATTAGAAAAGCTACAACCTTCAAAATTTTTATTTATTCTACATGAAATTACGATTTTCATATATAAAACACTATGAAATGCCCTAATATGAAAAGGCAAATTTTCCGAGAATGCGAGTACGCAATTCGGAGATTTATGGTGGAGAATCCACGAGCGGAGGGAAGGAAAGTTTTTTCATAAATTCACCATAAATCTAAATAGTGCTAGACTTCCAATTTGTTGCAAAATGAAGGTAAATGATTGAATATTACTAAAATATGAGTTTTAGCTTAAAATTGCGTTTTTTGACCAGTTCGGTAGAGTCAAAGTTGACCGAACATGATTTTTTTTCTATTTATCGTGAGAAAAGCTACAACCTTCAATTATTTTTCGTTGTATTCTAATGAAATTACACACATTTTCATATATAAAACTTTATGTAACGGCTAATTTAAAATGGTGCAAACATTACCACAATCGCACAAATGATTTTTTCGGAACCGTTACCGCGCAGAACGTAAGGAAAATGTTTTTTTATTTTTTCATGAATTCACCATAAATCGAAATATTGTGCTAGAGACTTTCAATTTGTTACAAATGAAGTTAAATGATTAAATATTACTAAAATTATGAGTTTTACCTTACAATTGTTGCGTTTTTTCGACCATTTTGTAGTCAAAATTGCGCACATTTCCATATATAAAAACTATGTAACGGCTAACTAATTTTAAAATGGTGCAAACATTACCACAATCGCATGTATGATTTTTTTCGGAAGTTACCGCGCGGACGTAAGGAAAGTTTTTTCATAAACATTCACTATAAATAGAAATAGTGCTAGAGACTTCCCCACAATTTGTTGCAAAATTAAGGTAAATAGTTGATTACTACAATATAAGCGTTTTAGCTTAACAAAATTGCGTTTTTCGACCATTTCAGTAGTCAAAGTTGACCGAAGGTTGAAATTTTGGCACTTATCGTTATTTATATGGAAATATTTCAAAACTGATAAAAGCTACAATCATGAGTATTTTTTTTTTTTTTATTTTAAATGTAATTGCGCACATTTTCATATATAATACTTCATGTAACGGATAATTTAAAACGGTGCAAAAATTATGTCAAAGTGACAAAATAATTTTTGAGATGTGTCAGATACTTTTTAGTGCGATAAGAAAGAAATTCGCGCTTGCGCGCCTGCTTAACTATTGTAAACAAAACAATGCCTTGATCCGTGAACTCCCAGCATCCCCCAAGGCGCGTGATTCAAAAGTTTTTGGCTGGTAGGCCTATAAGTATTTTTCCGCGAGTTTTTAAAAAAACTTTTTTGAGTCGACGTATGGTACGTCCATTCGGCATACTTGAGACATTTTGACTCTACGTTTAATACGTCCATTCGGCGTTTAAGGGTTAAGAACCAACACTGAAATTGATGTTACTAGCAAAATTCCACTGCACACGCAGTTTCTTACTACTCTCATGGCTTTGTTACGTGGTAGCCCTTAGGGTCTTTGATATCATGTGCTTGAAAAGCACTAAGTCCACTACTGGACAAAAAAACACAATAAATCGAGACCCATTTACTCTAAATCACAAATAAATGACATTCTTACACTTGCAGCTTTCGTTTGCTGCGCAAATCAAGTCCCTCTTCGCAGGGATGACACATCTATACAAGGATAAAGATAACTTACAGTTACAACGGAATTCGACCTAGCATGGCGATGGCTGGGAGCCAGAGAATCGAGAGACACACTAAATCATCACGGTAATTACGACGTTCAGGACTAGGGCAGGAATGAGGCGACGCTTCGCCCTACTTCAAAGGAAACTTACGCTTTCCCGCGTAAACTACAGAATCCTCGTAATTCAGGCGGGAATCATCACTTATTTAGGCATTACGGAGATCAGTGAATCTACTTTACTTGTGAATGGGAAGAATGACAGTTAAGTTATCATCTGGGATCAATGAATTGACTCAAAGTTCTGGCTGAAGGCCGTAATCTGCAAATTCTTGAATGGCTACGGAGTCCTTGGCTCCAAATCTCTACATAGACAATTTAGCTCGTACTAGGGAATAGCAAATCATATTCATTAATGAAAATTCATAGTGTCTTCATTACTATAAGACGCGCTCCTTCCCCACCAGGCATTTAAGAATTACGTCTTAACTCTGTCGCATATTGGACAGCTTTCTGCTCAATGAATTGCCCGCGAGATCCCTCAGTCTTGCCCCAATTTAACGCAACACTTGTGAAGTTAAATGGCGAGGATTTCGAATGATCAGTTCGAAATGTTCATATTTTATGCCGAAAATTCAAGATGGCCAACATTATTCCAAGATGGCATTAAAAAAAATGCTAGACACGATTTTTGTAGAGACTGGGTCATGATCATTAAAAAACACACACACACACTGGCAAAAATCTATATTTGATTTCCACGAAACTACATAACATCATAATCTTTCCTTAGTAGAAGTAGCTACTCTGTCCTGTCGTATTTTCCGAGTGAAAATACTCCCGAATACCTTTAGAGATACGTACAGTTGCACTGAGGAATGTTGTATCTGTATCCGATATGGATTTCTCCCTATCGCCTTTCCCCCATGTCAGTGGGAGTTTGCGTTGCTCTCATCCATTAACTAGGAACCACACTAATGCCCTTTAAAATACTGTGACCATCAGTATAACGCGGCATTCCATCTCTTCACATTTATCATTTTTTTCAAAATACTTGTTGCTTAATAATCATTAACCTCTCTCTCTCTCTCTCTCTCTCTCTCTCCTCTCTCTCTCTCTCTCGTCTCTCTCTCTCTCTCTCTCTCTCTCTCTCTCTCTCTCTCTCTCTCTCTCTCTCTCAACGTCATAACTCGCAAACAGCATTTTTGGAAATAGTTCATTTCATGTCTTTAAAATCATTTTAATAACTTGCTGTGGAAGAATCGTCAGAGAGAGAGAGAAGAGAAAGCGGGTGGAGGCGACACCATTATTATTAAAAGAAAATGGACGTGGATTCTTTTCAAAGAAAATTATCTTGTCATCCATTTCATGGCTTACTATTGTAAATGCAAAATAACTTCCTTCGTTTATGAAATTATGTTCCGGAACCTTTTTAAAGTTCAGTGTTTCTCAATTATTAAAAAAAAAAAATCTCGTCTTAGATTTACCTAATACATTTGCTTTAAATGTTACGTGAGCTTCCATATTGTCTGGAAAATATAGGAAATGCAGCAGACAGAGCTCAGCTTGATTTGCTGTTGAAATTGATTGACTTTCCCCATCTTCGAAAATTAGGAGGGATTATATCATTACATTCTAATGAGTACTAACACTTTAGCTTTCTGGTTTAAGGTCTCTCTCTCTCTCTCTCTCTCTCTCTCTCTCTCTCTCTCTCTCTCTCTCTCTCTCTCTCTCTCTCTCTCTCTCTCTCTCTCTCTCTTTCTCTCTCATCTACATCCTCCATATACTTGCTGTAACCTTTGTCCTATTGCACACTGTGTTGCTGTCCAGGTTCCACAGACGTTGCCCAGAACTCAGCACACGAATCCAATTCATCATGGTCTGAGAGCTGCTCCTTGTCACTGTTATTTAATATGAAGCCCCCACACCTCCCTAGTGGAAATATCAAGGGAGGAAAGTGAATGAATTTGATATTACTAGCCAATAATTTGAATGTCAAAAAAGCACACGCTTACACGACCCATGCATTAGTCATCTGGTGTACCCCTCTAGGGTTCGATTAATCATCACACTGTCTCTGAGAGAGAGAGAGAGAGAGAGAGAGAGAGAGAGAGAGAGAGAGAGAGAGAGAGAGAGAGAGAGAGAGAGAATGTTGTTGATTTAGCCAGATATATATACCAGCACTTTCTGTTTTGAGTTTCCTTTAAGTACTTATCCATGCTACGATTCCCAACGCCAGATTAGGCTTTGTGTGCAATATCATCTGTTCAATGCAGCAATGACCTGTCATTTTGATAGTAACCCTCCATTAGGGTTCTAAGATCTAGAAATGTGCCTTAAGCAGTTTCAAACAGAACTAAAGACCTGTAGGGTCGTGGGACAAGGATATTAAGTTTAGCTATATCTGGTGACGGGATCCAGTCAAGGCAGCTTCTTTTTCGATGTAGGTACCCAAATGCAAGTGGCTGGCGGCTCCTGGCTATCATTCATAGGGGTGCTGTTACATAATTTTTCTTTTCAATTCCTTAATATTAACTGCATAAACACACACATTATATATATATATATAGATAATAATATATATATAATATATGATATATCTATATATATATATATATATATATATATATATATATATATATATTATATATATATATATATCTTATGGCACTATAACGATAATTCCGAAAACTTAATTTCTTCAAGTTCTGTTTTCCTTGGGCTATGACTGATTACTAATGGATGATTACCCTAATCAAATTTGAAACTGTAAACAAAACTGAAAAAGTATTTAAATACTAACATTCAAAGCAGTAACTTTCGGCAGCGGAGAGAATGGCGGACGGACTGACGGAAAATTGAGAATATGAGGTTACATAAAAATATTAATTTTATGTAAAAAGTTAAGTATATCTTAGTTTAACCAGACCACCGGGCTGAATAACAGCTCTCCTAAGCTGGCCCGAAGGATTAGATATTTTTACATGGCTAGGAACCAATTGGTTACCTAGCAACGGGACCTACAGCTTATTGTGGAATCCGGACCACATTACATCGAGGAGTGAATTTCTATCACCAGAAATAAACTCCTCTGATTTCGCGTTGGCCGAGGAGGAACCCGAGGTGGCAGCCGCCCTTAGTAACTGTGACAGGAGCGTCCCTGTGAAAGTACAATCATGCCCCTGTGGTAATTGTGGCATTCGTCATACCCCTGGATATTCCTCATGTCCCGCGAGAAACATGACATGTCACGGCTGCGGTAGAACTGGACACCTGAATAAGTGTTGCAGAGGGAGGAGCGCCACGAAAAACGTTGGTGGTCTGGCAGCGGAGTCAGACATAGAGAGTGCAGTGATCACAGTTGTTGTAGTGGCAGAGGCAAGGTTGCGGAATGGGCCGTCCCCGCAACCCACTATTTGTGTCGATGTATGCTTGGCCAACTCGGGAGAGTGGTCCAGTGTACGAGTAGTGCCAGACACTGGTGCCCAGGTTTGTGTTGCAGAACCCGCTATTCTTGTGACGTTGAACATGAAACCAGCAAAGTTGAGGTTGAAGGGAGGATTGCATCTGAAGTGTTTAGGGTCAACCTCTTGTACTATAGAATACAAGGGGAGGCACACAAACCAGGAAGTGTACTTTGTAATGTCTTCCATTGACTTTTATCTATCCTTGGACGCTTGCAAGAAACTAGGTCTTGTGCCAGAAACGTTTCCAAACCATGCCCCCTTCATGGACTCCGCCCCCACAGCAAGACAGTTGACCATCCCGTTTCCCCCTACTGAGGAGAATATTACCAGATTAGAAGACTGGTTATTAGCCCATTTTTCAAGTACGACCTTCAACACCGAGAGAGAACCCTTCCCAGTAATGGAAGGGGAACCCCACCTTATCCACCTATTACCTGACGCAGTTCCTTATGCCTGCCACACACCTGCATCAGTACCTAACCCCTGGGAAAAGGAGGTGAAAACCCAGTTGGAGGGGGACGTCAAGTGAGGGGTCTTACAGCGAGCTCCCCCTGGAGAGCCCACAGAATGGTGTTCACGTTTGGTGGTTGTGGCCAAGAAATCAGGGCAACCAAGAAGTACAGTGATTATCAAAAGCTCAACGCAAGTTGTAAAAGGGAGACCCACCATACCCCCACGCCCTTCAATATGGTATTTAGCATTCCGCTCTGCTCATACAAGACTGTGGCCGACGCCTATTGGGGATTTCACCAGGTAGAACTGGACAAGGAAGCCATACCCCTAACTACATTCTCACACCTTAGGGCAGGTATTAATACTGAAGGACACCAATGGGGCATTGTTCTGCCTCCGATGCATATACACGTCGTTTTGATGATGCCATTGAAGAAGTACCCAGGAAGTTCAAGTGTGGATGGCACACTTATCTATGATTCAAGCATGGAAGAGGCCTTTTGGCATGTGTATGACTTCCTCACAGTCTGTGCGTAGAAAGGCATCACCTTAAAACCAGAAAAATTCAAGTTCTCCAAGAAAGAAGTGGAATTCGTTGGGTTTGACGTTGGTTGGAACTCCTACATGCCTTCAGAAGGTTGTCTGTCTACCATCAGAAGTTTTTCTATGCCCCAAAAGCCCACAATATCTGGCATCAGATCATGGTATGGTTTCGTCAATCAGCTGGCCCCCTTCCTGACAACAGCGCCCTTCATGACCCACTTTAGAGACCTACTGAAGAAGTCCTCAGGCAAACAGGTCTATTGGGATGAGCACCTTCAGGAGAAGTTTCGTCAAGTGCAAGAGACCATCTGCAAGTTGGCCAAGGATGGCCTCACCTACTACGACAAGCTACAGCCAACTGTTGCAGTCACTGACTGGAGTAAAGAGGGCGTGGGCTTCGTCATCCTCCAACAATATTGGAGCTGAACCTCCGTCGAAACCACCTTCTGCTATAGAGATGGTTGGAGAATAGCTCTTTATTGGCAGTTGTTTCCTCATGCCCGCCAAGTCTGGGTATGCAGTGGTGGAGAGGGAAGCCCTTGCAGTAGCCTGGTGCTTAAAAAAGGGGTGGCTGTCCTTATTGAGTTGCCCAAACTTGACAATTGTCATGGATCACTGCCCTTTAGTCAAGTTACTAGGCAATAAAAGTCTTGGCACTATTACCAACCCCAGACTGTTTAGATTGAAGGAGAAAACATTATTATATAATTTCCAAGTTAAATACCTACCAGGCAAGATAAATCATGCTGTTGACTTCCTCTCTCGATTTCCTTCCTTGAGGACCGCGCCAGATAGACAGGATGAGAGCTTCAACGAAGAATTAACGATTACTGTGGTGTCAGCAATCACAGAAAACCTATAGGAGTAGTGCACCATAGATGAGCAAATTGTTGGAGAGGCCACCCCGGACGACCCAGCATATCATCTACTAGTTGCTCGAGTGACTGCAGGGAACTGGAACCCGGAGAAATCTCATGAAATTGCGTGATTGAGGCCCTTCTACGGCATCAGAGAACATTTATCTACATCTAGCAACCTGGTCACATACTGTTTCAACAACAACTGCATCCACCTTGTCATCCCCAAAGGGCTTCGCCATCAGGTAATTGCCAACCTTCACGCTGGACATCAAGGCCTAGATAACGACAAGGTGTCATTGGCCACGCTACAGTACCTGAACACGCCCTTGAGGGGTATAAATAAATCTCCAGCACAATTGGCAACTGGGAGACAGCTACGCGATGGTATGCCGACTGCAAAACTCAACTATATGGTAGACCGCCACTGGAGAAAATCCATTAGAAAAAGAGAATGTCAGGTAGCAGAAAGAAATGAGAAGATAATTGAAAGCGGTACCAACAGGAGGCTCATGCCCATACAGCCAGGCACACACATTAGGGTTCAGAACCAGATGACTAAGGCCTGGGACAGGCTGGGAATTATAGTCGAGCAATGACCTCATAGACAGTACACTGTAAGACTAGCTGGCAGTGGGCGTTCGTCGATAAGAAACAGAAGACACCTCAAGGTCATTGAACCGCCCGCCAGTGAGACAACAGGAGCCACTCCTACCGATGACGAAGTGGCTCATGAGACTAATGCTGGGGTCACACATTCACGTATCACGACGGCGTATGCCCACGTATGTGGATCGTGGGCATCATCGCGGTGAAATGGCCTTGAACAGCTGGTAAACAGGACACGGGCTAATGGACGTAAAGCCAGCACCGTAAATTGCGCCACAAATGTAAGCGCAAAGAAAGCAAGGTCGGATGTCTACCTGGAACTCACGCTGATAGTGTAATGTTAGATGTACGTCAACTTCACGTCGTTACCACGCCCACCGTTGTGGGGCTGTAGGGTACAAAATGGCTGGCCTGTAAACAGAGCAGACTGTAAAGTGATGGAACATGTATGAGAGAATGTAAAAATATTGCATTCTGAAATGTCGTACAGGGCTGTAAATGTGTGAATCGGTTTACCCGTAGGCTACAGCCCAATTAGGAGGCCCACGTGCTTCGCGGCGGAAAGAAAACAATGACGGCGAACAATGCAGGTGACCCTAGCGCCTATGCCGCAACAGTCACCGTGGGTCCCACGTGCAATGCCTGGAGCTACGTCAGGTGACATTTGGCGTGACCACCCACGACTTGTTTTGAACATTTCAAAACTGGAGCGGGCTACGGCGCCTTAGTGGGCGGAGCTTAGAACCCAGACGACCCGTCACCGCACGTCTACAATTTTACGTATGTTTTACGTTACATTTACGGTTTACTGACGTAAGCTGTTGCCAACTACCAATTTCTACTCATGCGTGCGTTGATACGTGAATGTGTGACCTTAGCATAAGTCTCCCCCATTAGCACCAAAGGTATGGCCTACAAGGAATAGAGAGGCCCCTGCCTGGATGAACGATTATGTATAATTATCCATGCTTTGATTCTGCATTTACAAAATGAAAGTATTTTTTTTACTGCACTTAGATGTACCTTGATTTCATATTTGCAAAATTATAATCTTCTGTGTGAGATTTCATGTTGATGTTGCAGTCACAACTTATTGTTAGTGCACATTTTGCAATGCTGATGTAATGATTGTTTTGCTTGATGTTATGTTAATGCCGTTGATGTTTCTCTCTCTCTCTCTCTCTCTCTCTCTCTCTCTCTCTCTCTCTCTCCTTTTCATTCATCCTAATGTTGTCACTAATCATTATGATTATGGTTTACCATACCTGTCTCTGGTGTTTTTCTTTAAGAGTGTTGAGCATTTCATTTGTCATGTTGTCTGCTTTTGATATTGCCAATGTATTGTCAATGATAAATTTTGAGAAAATTACCCTCCTCGTAATATTTTGGGAGGGAGATGTAAGATGTGTTAAGACGAAGCTGCTGGCAACGTCTGAGCACCGCCCATATAAGTGACGTCATTGTCCATGTCACGGGCTATCTGTGAGTTAGTTGCAATGAAGATATGGAACCACGCTGAGTATCATTTCCTGATCCTGCCTAGATCCAACAACCATACAGTTTTCCTCTGACATCAGATATTTTTTACTCATTGCCAGTGCAATAGTGGTGGTCCGAGATGGCGAGGGTAATGAGAAGCTGCTATAAAGTTGGTTTAATGAAAGTTGTCTAGCTACATCTGGCCAGCCCAAGTGTGGCTATAACTCTACACAGTTCTCCAGATCCACAACCACCCACAATGCATCAGTGTAACAGCAGAGCCACTACAGAATGATTCAGATGAGGATCTGGCCTCCACGACATCATCAACATCTTTGAACGAATGGGAGCTCCAGCCATGGCAGCGGAGAAAAGTGTGAAGGCAGATGCAGAGGAGAAACGAAAACGGACCATCTGGAGTTCCACACCCCGGATTCGCCGCCTCAACCAAGTTATTAAGAAGAAAGCCTGCAGTAATAGGAACCAATGAGGGTACCGGTCTACTAGCAGCTGAACCTCCCACCAATATTTCTCTTTTTGTGTCTAGGTTAAGTCCTCATGTAAATGAAGATGAATTGAAAATCCATGTCATAAATATATCTGGTAAAAATTCAGTTCATTGTCAGAAACTTCAAGCGAAACATGACAATTATGTTTCCTTTGAAATATCAATCGAGAGCATTGAAAAATGTAAAGAAACTAACCTTTTTCAGTCTGTTAATTGGCCAAAAGGCGTAATGGTAAGGAAATGGTACGAAAAAAGAAATTAATCATGGCTTCAATTAATATAGCAACTTTTAACTGTAGATCTGTCAGGAAAAATGTCCACATTGTAAAAAATTTATGTAATAACTATAAGATAATAGCATTGCAAGAAACATTTTTGCCACAACAGGAGAGTAACTTTCTAAACAATATTGATATTAAGTTTGATTCCATATCGTCGTCACCAGTAGACCTAAGTCAAGCTCTGGTGAGAGGAAGGCCATATGGGGTCTAGCTTTTTTAGTTCATGAGGAGATCTCTCCGTATGTCAGGAAAATACCCACAAGAGATGAACGCTTTTTATGTATAGATATTAGTCTGGGTGGTAGCACGATAAGGGTTATCAATTGTTATTTACCCTATTATAACGGTTCTAATACTGAGGAATACTTTAATAAATTAGGGAAAATGAAATGTCTATTTGAAGAATATCAGAATGATCATGTTATTGCTGTAGGGGATTTTAACGCTCACATTTCATCAGAATTTGGTGCAGAATTATTTGGGTGGTGTGATGAATACGACTGCTGTGCAGCCGACATCACCTCATTACCACAGGATACCCATACGTGGGTAAGCGATGCTACGGGTCACACGAGGTGGCTGGACCATGTCGTGTGCCCTGACTCCCTCTTGAGTGCACTTCGATGTTTTAAAGTTTTTTACAAGGAGATAGGCTCAGACCACAAATCTCTGGGTTTTAAACTTTGTGTACAAGATTTTTCAGCATACATAGTAGCAGGGACCAATAATCGCAGAATAGCTTACGAGGTTAGAAATAATGATGAATATAAAGTTCGAAGCGAGAAGTCACTAAAAGAAATAGAGCTTCCAGTTGAGGCAATTGTCTGTAGAACAACGGGATGCAGAGGCAGAAACCATGTATTTCTAATTGAAACATTTGCTGTCGATCTTGTTGAGGCATTGATTAAGAGTGGAGATACAAAAAATACCGGGGAGGTACATAAAAGTCATGGAATACCAGGCTGGAATGAAAACGTCAAATTACACCACGTTACAGCCAGACAAAAGTATTTATTATGGAAGGAAATGGGAATGCCGAGATCGGGTGTGCAATACGATGAGATGGTCCTGTCTAAAGGAAATTTTAAAAAGGCACTCAAAGTCGGCAAGAAGACGGTAAACAAAACAACAAAGGAAAAAATCGCTAGAGATGTGAGCAGGAGAAATCCTTGGAAAACAATAAACAAAATAAGAAAGAAAACTACCAAACTACCGGTTAGTATTGATGGAATAAGGGGAGAGTCAAACATAGCAGAAGGTTGGAAGAATCATTATGCTCATATTATGGAAGGTACGAACCATCCACAAACGTCTTTGTCGATGGAAAATGAAGATGAAGAAAGCACTATACCAATTGTTCCCGTTAAAGACGTTCAAGATGCTTTAAAATCCCTTTCGTTAAATAGTGCCCCGGGCCTGGATGGAATCACAGGGAATCACTTACGATATGCCCATCCAACTCTGTATGTGCATCTGTCACTTTTGTTCACTTGTTTGTTCAGGCATCATTTCGTATCAAAAAATCTGACTAAAATAAAAATTCTGAATTTAGTTAAGGATTACCATAAGTATCTCTCTGATAAGAATAACTATCGTCCAATAGCCCTTGCCTCTATTATTTCTAAGCTATTAGAATGCATCATCCTACAAAGATGCAAAGACTTGTTAACAACTTCGGATAATCAATTTGCTTATAAAACTAAACACAGCACTGATATGGCCCTTTTTCTTTTTAAACAAACATGCCAGTTTTATAGGTAAAAAAACACTCCAGTTTTTGTATGCGCAATGGATATGTCCAAGGCTTTTGATAGAGTGTGTCATGAAAGATTATTTCAAATTTTAAAGAGAAGACGTGTGCCATTTTACATTATAGCACTGCTACAGTACTGGTACAAAACTCAGGACTTTAGAGTAATGTGGGGCAATAGTCTTATCTCTCCATTTAAACCCAGTTGTGGTATTAGACAGGGTAGTGTTCTATCAGCACTTCTGTTTGTCGTATATGTGGATGACTTAAGTACAAAGGTCCTCAGCAGGGAAGGTGGTTGCACAGTGGGAGAGGTTAAGGTGAATCATATCTTTTATGCAGATGATATAATACTTTCAGCCCCATCTTTAAAAGCGTTGCAAATACTCATAGATAAAAGTATGGAATATTTGAAGTACCATTATCTTGAAGCCAATCCTGACAAGACCAAAGTTCTTGTTATAAAGCCCAGGAATTTTTTGTCATTTAGTGAACCGTCACTCTATATTAATGACGTAAGGTTGGAAGTTGTTAAGTCATGTAAATATCTCGGCATGAATATTAATGACAATCTGAAGGACGATGACCATATTGCATCACTCTATCGAGGGCAATGCTTGCGAGGCAATATGTTGCAATGATGAGGCAAAAGTGCATTTGTTCAGATCTTTCTGTACTTCCCTGTATTGTATGCCTCTGGCAATGAAATGTAAAAAGGAAACCCTACGAAAACTTAAGGTATGTTATAATGACTCTTTTAGGTACCTGATGGGAATAGAAAGGTTTTCGAGAGTAAGCGGACACTTTGTTTCTTTAGGAATACCAACATTTGATGAGTTAATGAGAAAATGTATCGTAAGCTTGTTTCAAAGAGCAAAGAGTTCAAAAAACCACTTAATTTGTGCAATTTTTAACAGTGATAGTTTTAAAAAATCATTAGTTTTTAAAGAGTGGTCTAAACACATTTTCTGTGTTTAGACCTTTTGTTTTATTCCTAATATATTTGTATATAACTACTAATTTTATCGTAATATTTTGTACATGGCTCTACAGCTGAAATAAAGAATTTGAATTTGAATTTGAATAAATACATAACACACATCCCCTGGAGTTTTTAATGTTGAAGGTAAGTCTGTTTAATTCAACCACCCTCTTTGCTGATGCCAGGGCTAGCAGGAAAATAGTCTTGAGAGTCAGATCCCTGATAAGTCACATCCCATGCAGGGGGTCTAAGTTCCCTGGGAGGGCAAGACTTTTTGAAGCTCTTCATAAGTAGGCATATCTCAAGGGACGAGGAGATATCCACATCTCTCTGGCAAAGGACTATGCCTAAAGCAGCCCTATAGCCCTTAATTGCTGAAACAGAGAGGAGCTTGTCTCGGTAAAGCAAGAGGAGGAAGTCCACTACCTGCAGAACAGTGGCTATGACTGGAGAGATGACACCAACTACAGAAAATGGCTTATTTGCCATGGTGGACTGCTGCAGAGGATTTCCTTAAATATCCAGACATCTTTGTTGCTGTGCAAAGAGAAAAACCTCTCGTATGCAAGAGATGCCGGATAGCCTTCAGCCATGAAGAACTAGTGACTCTATGGACTGATGGAACCATTCTATGGGCAGCTGATGTAGAGGGTTGTGGTGGGGGTGGGGGGACTCTCTTGGTGCCTCAACTAGAACCTACCAGGTCTGGATAACAGGGGGCATATGACCATTTGGGAGCCACCAGGGTCATCCTGAAGTCCTTGGTGATCATTACTCTGTTGATCACAGAGTGGAGCAGACAGAACGGTGGGAAGGCATAAACATCCAGGTTGTCCCATGGTGCTGAAAGGCGTCTTCTTCTGCCGCCCATGGATCGGGTACTATGGAGCAGTGCATACTAGTTGAATCTCAACTGAGAAGAAACTTATGTGAAAGACTAGGGCAAATGTGGAACTACGTCTTTCGTCACTTAATTGTAAAGAAGTTAACTCTTGCAATTCTGATCAGAGTGAAAGTCCCGTCAGTGACAACAACCAGTGAAAACGGCTATAATCCCTGAAATATTGCAGAGGACTGAAAGGGAATTTCAGCTATTTCATTGTTGTTCAGCAAGAAAATCTGTGCTTGCAATGAAGGCTGGAAGTCTTTAGCCATGTAAATATAGGGATGTACTGCTTGACAAACCGCTTCCTGTCACTCAAAGGTTGGCTCAGGGAGGAACTCTTCTCTTTACCCTGGAAGCAGAGCTATCAGGGCAAGTGACAGGCAAAGTCTTCGACATTCATTTCCATTCAGGGTGAACAACTTGTAGTTGAACACTTTACAAATTAGAAAAAATGTATATAGAAGACATAAACTATTATATTTGTCTGAAAAATCGTTCTGAATCATCACAGTGGCCCATGGGTCAGCTGCAATGGAGTAGAAGACTTACAGACTTCTGTTGCACCGTGGGGTAAACAGAAAGATGATAATATGTCAAATGAGACACATCTCTGTCTGATGATTCTTGCAATAGCATATGCCGAGCATGAGCTAGGAACCCTAAGCAAGATTCAAAAGCCACCTGGAGTTTTCTGTTGTGCTGGGTGCCAAACAAGATGATTGATGGGGTGCCCCAAAGATTTAAAAGCCTTCCCAATCACTTGACCCTGGCAACTGAGCCTGTCTGCTACTACATTCCTCTTGCCTGGAATGTACCCAGCTGACAGCTCCACTGAGTTAGCTACAGCCCACCCGTGCACATACATTGTCAACTGGCGCAATGAAAGAGAAACTAGTCCTCCTTGTTTGTTGATGTATGCCACTACCGTGGTGTTGTCGCTCATCAGCACCAATGAGTGTCCCAGTATTCGATCCTGAAACCTTTGGAAGGCTGCTTTCAGTTCCAGGATGTTGATTTGAAGATGCTTGACTTCTTGGTCCCACATGCCTGAAATAATCAACTCCTCCAGGTGTGTGCCCAATCCCTCAGTCAAAGCATCTGAGAACAGAATCATCTCAGGAGGGGGAGTGTGCAGGGACACTCCTATTAGAGGTTCCTGTTGTCCAGCCACCAGGCTAATTCCTGTCTCTTCTCCTGTCAGGGGTTGATGGGTAATGATGGAAGATCCCATGCTGGACACCAGAACCCCTTCATTCTCCACTGGAGAGAGCGGAGGTGAAGCTGCCCATGAGGGACCAGCTTTTTCAAGGATGACAGGTGACCAAGAATGACATGCTGGTTGTTCTTGCTGCAACAAGAACTTCTGCACTGTCTTGGAACAACTGCAGACGAGACTTTGCCAAGACTAACCAATTGTTGAGAGACTTTGCTAGACATATCCCATGCGAATGGGCCCAAGCTGACACAAGGGTGAACACTCGTGTGAACAGTCGAAGCCCAAAGCAAAATACCTGAATTGGAATACCGTCTCCCCAAGAACAAAGCGAAGATACTTGCATAAATTGAGTCTGGTGAATGAATCAGTTCAAGGGAGAAAGATTGATGACTGGCCTCCAACCCCTTGATTCTTTCTTGACCAGAAAGATTCAACTGTAAAAGCCTGGAGACTGATCTATCACAACTTCCACAGTGTTTTCTCAACATTGTTCCAATCTCTCCCTGAAGGACGAGATCCCTCGGTAAGCTGAGAACATAAAACTGGAATCGGACCGACGTATCGGTGAGGGGAAGCCAAGACTTTAAGGGAAGAGGATATCCCTCCCAAAGAACATCTATTACCCAGGTCTCAGCTCCATGTTGCCCAATGGCTCAACAGGCAACCCCCACCAGAGGCAGCTGGTGGAGAGGAACACTGACCCTAGTGTTTCCCTCCCTTCTTCTTCCCTTAGCTCCCTTTCCTAGGGTCTGGAAGGGTGGGCTGAGGAACTACTAGCCTGACCCAAAGGCCAGGCAATAGTGACATGTGAAGGCCCAGAGGCCTTTGTCACGACCTGGTGGACAAGATGCTCGTTGTTGTCAATGTAACATTTGTCCACCACAGCATTCATCTCTTCCTGCGAGAAGAGGAAGGAGGAACCCAGTACCAGTCTGTTCCTGAGGGCCAAAGTGGAGTCTGGGCCTACATGCTTGGAAATTAGAGAGGTCTGCATCCCTCCTCTTCAATACCAAGTTGGCCTACAGGTTTGCTGTCTGGTGGGCCAGGCGTGAGATTGCCCTACCACCAGATTGTCACAGTCTCCTGAAGGTCAAATCCTCTCGGGGGTTGATGTATCCCCCCGAGGCAGCAAACTTGGACATTGTGAATGACCACAAGTCTAGCCAGGAGACTGCTGTAAGGCTGCCATAGCATTTGCTTCCAGGGTCGTTGCTTCTTGTTGCGTAAAGGCGACATCCTCCGTTCCAAAGTTCTGCAAGTAAGACCTGGAGCTAGGTGAACCAAGTCTGGGTCCACCTGTTTCATCGGCAGTGGCTCTGTTGAGGACACATAGTACTTCTTCTGGCGAGGCACAGGAGGGGGAAACAGCTTTCAATCAAAGAGAACTCTCTTCCCCAAAGACAATAAAGTTCATGTGATCCAATACACCCTCATCAAGCGAAGACCACAGCAAGCCTGATGGAGGCCTTGGGTTCCCTCTTAGATCCCCAGAAACCTTCGAGGCAGGAGGGATGATCCATGGATGCCGCGGTAATCTCTTCCCCTGAGATTGTTGTGTTGATGAATCAATGCTATGATTTCAGCAAAGGTCCTCTGTATCTTGAGAGAATCAGCATCACGGGGGGTTGGGGGTGAAGGGCCCCTCCAATCTCCTGTCCTCCCTAGACACTCTCTGCTGGTGAGAGAACCTCACCAGAACCCCCAACTTCCTGCTCAACCACTTAGGCATACGAACGGGTAGGTCTGAGAACCTTGCCTACTTTATATGTCCTCACTTAGTGCTGTGACTGGAAAGCGAATTCGAATTGCAATCCCTCCTGTCCACCTCCCAGTATACCTCCAAAAATGTTTGAGGGGACAGGAGAAGGGGAGTGAGTAACTTTACCTGTCATGGCAGTACTCACGGTGCTGACCACCAGGAGAGGCAGGTCGGGAGCGATACCAACCCATGGTGTTGATGGCTTCACAAGTCCAGGAGAGTCCCTCCTATTGAGCAAATGCTATAATTTGCTATCATTTTTACCATATAATTTATAATTGCACACAATGTGGACTCTGTTGAGTTTTCTCTGTATGATGACTGATCATCAGGTATAATGTTGAGTTGTTTCAAGTGTTTCCCTGTTTGTTCGTGTACTACCATTTATATATATATAATATAATATATATATCATATCATTATATATAATATTATATCTATATATATATATATAGATAATATATTATCGATATAATATATTAATATATATATATATATATAATTACATATTATATATATATATATATATATATTGTCACAACTTCAGCTTTCCACTTGACTATTCATGAATTCTCAGTAATGAGGGCAACACTTCATGTAGGTATAGTAGATATGTTAAATGAATTATCAAACTATAATTAAAATTAAACAAAGACTTTACTTATTTTAAATCCACGTCTGAATAATTAACTAACAAAATAACAACAAATAACCACTTAATAACTACTAGAAACAAGTGAATCGTAAGCCACCGGATAACGAACTCAAAAGTATTAACTTGACAGAGCTTGGAAGTAAACATTTCCAAGGATTACATACATTAAAAACATGAGGTAATTTCATCCATGCTGTCCGCTACGGTCAGCAATCAATAGATGGCGCTAACATCATACACAATAATAGGTGTGTAATTAGAATTGCTACATAATGATAGGTTCGGTTATTATAGTTCCCCCCTGTTAGGAATGAAATTACTATGACAATTTTGACAAATTTAGTGAATTCAAGTGGTTTTCTGTCTAAGACGTGATAATGCGTCTGCGATGGTGTTGTTTGATCCTCGTATGCTGTGGATCTCAATGTTGTAGGTAGACAAGATGTATGACCATCGAAGAAGTTTCTTGTTGTTAAGCTTGGCCCTTTCTAGGAAGGTAAGGGGTTTGTGGTCGGTGTAAATGACGACGCGTGCAGCACCTTCCAGATATGGACGAAAATGAAGGACTGTTGCTACAAGACTATATAATTCTTTTTCGATGGTAGGCCATCCTAGTTGAGTGCCTTTGAATGCTCCTGAGTAATAAGATACTGGCAGCAGGTGTTCCAACAAGGAGGAAAAGTACTGGTCCCATTGATTTCTTGCAGTAGGACACCACCAAATCCAGTATTACAAGCATCGACCTGTATAAAAAAAAGGTTTAGCAAGATTAGGAGCTTGCAACAAAGGAGATGAAGTCATGAATAACTTTAGCTGCTGGAAGGCCTTGTCGTGATCCTGTGTCCAGTGAAACCTTACTTTGCTAGATGTCAAGGCATGTAGAGGAGAAGTTATGATGGCAAAATTAGGACAAAACTTTGAATAATATGACACCATACCTAAGAAAGTTTTGAGTTCTTTTTTATCACTAGGAGTGGGAAATTAAGTTATAGCCTTTACATTAGTATCCTTGGGTAATATGGAGCCACTGCCAATGATATGTCCTAGGTATGTAACTTTT
>NC_061090.1:49442242-49473748 GCF_015104395.2 Macrobrachium nipponense | reverse complement strand
AGGTATGTAACTTTTGCCTTACCAAATGAACTCTTGGCTAAATTAATAATGAGGTTAGCTTTCAGGAGTCTTTTGAAGAGTTCTTTTAAGATCTTGAGGTGTTCGTCCCAGGAGTTATAGCAATTACGATGTCATCCAAATAGACATACACACCCTCCAAACCACGTGTAACTTCATGGACCATCCTTTGGAATGTAGCTGGAGCATTAGTCATCCCAAATGGCAAAACTTTGTATTCAAAGAGACCAAAAGGTGTTATAAAGGCTGATATCTCTTTTGCCCTATCTGTTAATTTAATTTGATAATAACCCTTCAAGAGATCAATCTGGGTAAGGTATTTAGAATTACTCACCGAGTCAATAATATCTGCAATTCTAGGTAATGGATAAGCATCCTTGACTGTTACAGAATTAACCTTTCTATAATCCGTACACATACGATAGGAATTGTTAGGCTTTTTGACTAAAATACAAGGCGATGCCCAGGGAGACTTACTTGGTGCAGCCAAATCTAGTTTTAGTAAATACTCAACCTCAGCCTTCAAGGCTGGTAATAAACGATGGGATACCCGATAAAAAGGTTGACAAACGGGATTGGTGTTTGGTTCTAGCACAACATCATGTTTCACCAAGGTACAGCAACCAGGAGTGTCTGAACATATTGCAGGATAAGACTTCAGAACAGCCTCTAATTCTTCCCTTTCCACCTTAGGAAGATGACCAAGATACTGTGAAAGTAAAGAAAGAATCTGTGAATTACTAGCATCTTTCCATGACAAAATATGATTATGAGCCAAAGTTTCTTCTTCGTCTGGTTCAAGAGGAGCTAAAAGTTTATCATTATCAACTGCCTCGGGTACTAGGTTTTTCGTGCTAGGAGAAGTCTCGATGGGAGTAGTTATCCTTGAGTTGTGAGTGGAGTGATCAATCTCTCTACTTATCAGGTGAACTACCTGTGGAGAAATCTTTGCAGATTGGTATGGTTTTATTAGATTAATGTGCACTAACTGGCTAGGTTTCCTTTTGTCTGGAGTTTCAATTGCATAAGTTGTTTTAGAGACCCTTTTAGTGATTTTATACGGACCCATAAATTTTTCTCTCAATGGAGCTCCTGGAACTGGTCGATATACAAGTACATCATCTCCTACTTTGAAAGTTCTAATTCTGGCCTTTTTATCGTAATGGTTTTTCATTCGAATCTGACTGTTAGTTAAATTCAGATTGGCAAATTCATAAATATGGTCAAATTTAACCTTAAGACTTTGAAGGTATTGTGGAATACTTACTTGCTGGTCTTTGTAAGTACCTCTTAGGATGTTTTCTTTTACCATACTAAGGTTTGTCCTAGGTCTACGGCCGAACATCATCTCAAAGGGAGAAATTCCAGTCGACTCATTAGGTGTACTCCTAAGTACATACATAAGCAGATCCAGGTCTTCATCCCATTCTCGTCCAGTTTCACAAATGTGCTTACGCAGGAGGCTTTTAATGGTCTGGTGTACGCGTTCAAGGGCTCCATTAGTCTGAGGGTGATAAGCTGAGGCAAAAATATGGGAGGTGTTTAACTGCTTTAAAGTTTGCTTAAACAAATCACTAGTGAAGTTTGTCCCCTGATCACACTGAAGCTCCTTTGGAAAACCAAAAATGGTAAATATTTTAAGAAGATTAACAATAATTGTTTTAGCAGATATGTTTTTTATAGGTATGGCTAAAGGAAATCTAGTAGTTGGACACAACACAGTTCAAATGTACTCATTTTGTTTTTTAGTTTTGGGAAGTGGACCAACACAATCTACAATTACCTTTTCAAAAGGAGAATTAGGTACTGTAATAGGAACTAATGGTGCTGGAGGTATTTTCTGATTTGGTTTACCAGTTACCTGGCAGGGATGGCAAGATTCTATGTGGCGCTTTACATCAGCTTTCATACCAGGCCAGTAGTAATCGTCCAGCAAACGCTTATAGGTTTTGGAAATGCCTAGATGAGACTCTGCTGAATGAGCAAGATCCAATAAGGCTGCACGAAGATTAGAAGGAACTACTAGCTAGTAACTATCATGCCAGGAATTTTGTCCTGCAATCTTCAAAGGTCTATAACGTCTCATAAGGATGTTATTATCAAGATAGAAATATGGTAACTTACTTTCATCAACATCATCTTTTACTTTATCAAAGTATTCTTTCAAACTATCATCAGACCTTTGATACTCTACAAATTCATCTGAGGGAATATCAACAAGATCAGCAAGGACTTTTTCACCTAAGGTACTTTGATCCACCTTACCTGTGTGTTCAGTGTCTCTAGAAGTTGAGGTTGTAGACCTGGTGACTACTTGGCAGGGAAGCTCTACCACAGGAGAAAACTCTTTGCAAGCTTTTTCGATCACTACTTCAGGCTGAGTAATGATAAGACTAGGAGTACTGTTAGTTTGAGCCAAGTCATTACCAAGTATCATGTCTATGTTCTTGCAAGGCAGGTCAGCATCCAACAAGGCGACATTAGTTGAACCTTTAAAATAAGGACAATCAAGAGAAATCTGTACAATAGGTAAAACCTTTTGACAAGTCAAATCTGACACAGTTACATATTGATCTGTTGGTTTAGCTAAATCTTTTAACTTTGAGCTAATGATAGTTTGAGATGACCCTGTATCTCTCAAAATTTGCACTGGAATATCATTTACTTTACCAGGATATGTAAATGCTTTAAAGTCTGATAAAGGTTGAGCACAGTGAAGGGTCGTTTTATTTGCAGTATTCCCTGATTTGGGTCCTTGTGAAAAAGCATTAGGAGCAGCCTTACCATGAGATGCTTTGCATTTGGGGCTAGGACAGTCTTTAATATGATGACCTTCTTTCTTACAAAAAGTACAAACCTGGGGGGCAGATGAAGGAGAGGACGAATGTGATTTAAGTTTATGAATGAGATGATAATCATCAGCTAATAGGGCAGCCCTTTTTCCATCTTTTTCTTGTTTTTCTCTAATAAACATTGACACATTAGCTGGAATACGCCTCAGGAATTCCTCTAAAACTATTAAATTCTTTGGTTGTTCTAAAGTAGTTATTTGTTCCTTATCTATCCATTTATTAAACTGCTTCAACTTCAATGTGAAAAACTCGAGATACGTTTGAGCTTGGTTCTTCAAAGTTTGTCTGAAGATTTGTCTATACCCTTCTGCTGTAACACTATAAGCATCCAATATGGCAGTTTTAAAGACTACATAATCCCTTTCTTGGACAAGTTGTGCTGCCACATATGCAGCTTTTCCTTTGAAGGAGTTTCTGATTAAGAGAACATATTGGTCTCTAGGCCAGTTGAGAGACGTTGCAGTGTTTTCAAAAGTAATGAAAAATACATCAGGATCTTTTTCATCGAAGACAGGCAGGAGTTTGCGTGCTTTACTAAGGTCAAAAGCATCAGGTAGCTGTTTTTCTGCCAACCTTTCTTCTATTCTTATGGCTGATAGTTCCCTTTCCAACAGAACTTTTTCTTTGCATTCTAGTTCAAGTCTTCTTTGCTCAGCTTCTACCTTCCTTTGTTCAGCTGCTGCTGCAGCATTTGCAGCCTCAAGCCTTTTTTGTTCAGCTTCTACTGTTCGCTGCTGCAGTTCAAGTTGAAGTTTCAATTTCACTATCTCTGGGTCTTCAGTTGTACGAGCAGCACCTCGTTCAAGTGTTAAAGGCCTTAAGGGAAGAGCCTCTTCTTCAGTTATGTTACCACTATTTATCAGGAAATCTAAAATCTTTCCCAATAGTTCAGCTTTCACCACAGCATGACCTACAGATATTCTTGCCCTTACAGCTATTTGGCGAAGCTGGTCCTTCTTAGCTTCCTGTATTGTATTCAGGTGCTCCCTGGGTGCACCTAAAAATTTCTCAAGATCAAAAGGCATCTCTCAATACTGATAAAATGGAAAATATCACTGGAAATTATATTACTACCATACACAAGCTATAAAACTTTAAAAAGTTAGGTTATTCATGGATTTATGGTGCGAAGGCACCCACAAACCACAGGAATTTTTAATCCTTAAGTCCTACAATGTTCAGAAATTCACTTAAAAGAACGAGCCTTTAATAATCCATGCCAATCAGAAAACTTAGTTCACCAATAATGCACAAACACTAACAATCTTGAATGAAATATTCTTAATGAAGTAAATAATTGGAAGTACCAACAGTTACCTGAACAAGGAATAAACCTTTAAGTATCCATTGAGGTAGAACGAAGTTCTTGACAACGTGGTCGTAACAATATGAAGCCGAAATCCTTTAAAGAGCGAAGGTCGTACCCTGAGTAAGAGGAACAGAGGTTCCTAAGGAAGGAATCTTTCAATCCCTTATGATGAGGTTTTGAATGCCTCGAAGCACCTCGAGAAGTTGGGGCGACTATGAAGATATCGCTAAGCGATGGTAGTCAACAGAGTCGAGGGTTAAAAGAATGACGAATTCTAGGCTGCCATTACCCTGCCTGCACGTCCTCCAAAATCTCGATGTATGCTTAAAATGACGTGTTGCAACACGACATTCTCTAAGTGAAAGTGTGAGCGCGCTGGAGAACACTATCCGGTGGTGGTCTGTTATAAACTAGCAAAATATCACTGAATACACTACATTCGTGTTGTCCATCATCACAGAGAAACAACAAAATGAATTTCACAATCCGTCAAGATCGAGCGTAAGCGCAACGCAAACGTAAGTAGATCCCGGACAGGTCCCCAATTTGTCACAACTTCAGCTTTCCACTTGACTATTCATGAATTCTCAGTAATGAGGGCAACACTTCATGTAGGTATAGTAGATATGTTAAATGAATTATCAAACTATAATTAAAATTAAACAAAGACTTTACTTATTTTAAATCACGTCTGAATATATAATAACAAAATAATAACAAATAACCACTTAATAACTACTAGAAACAAGTGAATCGTAAGCCACCGGATAACGAACTCAAAAGTATTAACTTGACAGAGCTTGGAAGTAAACATTTCCAAGGATTACATACATTAAAAACATGAGGTAATTTCATCCATGCTGTCCGCTACGGTCAGCAATCAATAGATGGCGCTAACATCATACACAATAATAGGTGTGTAATTAGAATTGCTACATAATGATAGGAGGGTTATTATAATATATATATACACATAAGGCCAAGTGTAGGAAACAGAAGGAGACCCGTGTATCACTCCAGTGCTTTATTACACGTCCAGTCCATACAGAGGTGTGACTACAAGTGAGTTGCTTACACGTGGGCTACATTGGCGCCAATCGCGCTGACCTCTTTGCAACAGACATTACACATATTCAACTATCCTACATTCCCCTCCCCTAAAATTATGGCATGGCAGAATGGCATAATATTAAATGGAAATAATCAGCGATAGTAATAAGCAAATATGTATTAAATACATATATACACACAAAGAAAATATGCAAGAAAAAAAATCCTTATAGGAAAAAAGCAATGGTTAATGCACATGTATCACAGCATAAAGGGACATGCATGGCAGCAACATGGATATGCATAAAAATATGCCTGCAAAAATTAATTGTAGCCAGTTCAGCTTATCAAAAACAGAAGACAAGACAAGCATGAGGGACGATATAAGACTTAATTTTACAGTGGCACAAGCATGAGCATGGGTTAACACTCAACATCACCCATGACATACTCGCCCATCAATGAGGGTTGAACTGTCCGCCTTTATGGACGAGGTGGAGCGGTGTCCTGGCATGGGGAAGTGGCTGATAATGTTGGGGGATGATGTTTTAGCACTTTCAGGTGCTTCCTGCTTCTGAGTGACACTCGACTGCTTCCATCTAGTCTAATGAGATACTGTCGGTGGCCCTTGGACTCCACTACCAACCCAGATCATTCCCAGGTTTTGGTTACAGGATCCTGCACTCTTACCCTGCAGCCTACAACAAGGGGTAGAAGCCTTCTGTGGGCACCAGTCATTTGCTGCCACTTTAGCTACCAACAACTGGTATACAGGGTCTTTAGAGGCTGCTACTTTGACCCTCTCCTCGTCAAGTATGAGGCATTCTTACTCAAAGGTGGTGATCAGTCACGAACAATAAGTTGGAGCAGCCCAACAGGAGTAGCCTGGCCTTCTTGAGACACTACATGACAGCTAAGGCCTCTCCCTCAACAGCAGCACACCCAGATTCAGCTTGCAACAAGTGACAGCTCCCACACAGGGCAATACGCCACCCACCCTTGCAGCAGAATTGGACATCAGCTGAGGTACAAGCACAACACTGCTGCAGGATAACAAACCCGATCCCATCTCTGCTCCAATCTGTTAGGGCTGCTGTAGGTCGGGTCTTGTCATAGTATACCAGCCCACCCTTGGCCAGCTTGCATATGGCCTCCTGTGCTTGGTGGAATCTCTCTTGTAGGTTGTTATCCCAGTAGACATTCTTGCTTGCAGACTTCTTCAGGAGGTCTCTGAAGGGTTCCATCAGCGGGGCATGATGAGGAAGGGTGCCAACTGGTTGACAAAGCCAAACCATGACCTGATGTCAGTGACAGAGGGGTTGTCGGGCATGGGAATCTCTGTATGGCAGCAAGACTTTCCTCTGTGGGCCTATAGGAATCCAATCCCAACTGGAATCCGATGAAGCTCACTTCTCTTCGGCAGAAGCTGAATTTCTCTTGCTTGAGGGTTATTCCCTTTTTGGCAAATGTGTCCAAGAAATTATATGTGTGCCAGAAGGCCTCTTCGACGCTGTTGTCATACAGAAGAGTATCATCCACACACTTGATTTTTTCAGGGAATGTCCTTGATGGCGCCATCAAACCTCTTGGTGTAGGCATATGTAGCTGAACAATGTCCCATGGTTGTTATTCTGTACTGACAACGCCCCAAGGGAGTGATAAAGGCTGTGAGTCTGCAGCTCTCTTCATTTAACTCCACCTGGTGGAAGCCCCAATGCGGCATCTGCCACTGTCTTAAAAGAATGTGAAGGTACCCCTGATATCATTTCGAAAGGAGCAGGGGTGTGAGGCGTCTCTCTCCTGCAGGAGGCATTGAGGCGTTGAAAGTCCACAGTGCAGCGGGGCTGACCCGACTTCTTAGCAACAATGACCATCCTTGCACACCATTCTATTGCTTCACCAGTCGGTACCTCCTCAATGATGCCTTTCTTGACATCCTGGTCGAACTGCATCTTCACTTCTGATTTCCAATGCTTTGGCACTGATGCTGGGGTGTGGCATACATAGGGGATTGCCCCTGGCAGTAGATGAATATGGTGCAGCTTGCCCTCCATGACAGGTGTGATGTATTGAAATGTTACTGTTTCTGTTACTGATAAACAATACTTTTGTAATTATCTACTGTGTACCATGTGTATGTTTGTAAGCCAGAAGAGTAGAATAAATCTTGAAAGATGGACGTCTAATTTGAGTCCCCCTCCATGCATGCAGCTACAAACCACATACATTACACGTATAATTGTTGGGGACGAGGATTGAGGTTGGTTACGAAGATGAATTGATGGGAATCGGTTGTCTTTTATAGCTACAAGAGGTATCTACAGTGAGTAATATCACGATGTCGTCTGGAATTGGTCTGCCGGTGTTCCATGCGGGAGAAGAGGATTTTGCAAGTTTCTTGGAGCAGTTGGAGTGCTACTTTGTAGTAAAAGATGTCGAGGAATCCAAGAAATTTCATACACTTATAGTTGGTCTGCAGCCTAGGCAGTATCAAGTTCTTAAGGATTTGGGTGTGCCTGCTACCCCTGTAAGTAAAACTTACGATGTTTTAACAGCATTGCTAAGAAAGCATTATTGTGGTACTACGAATCCAAGGGTTGAGCGTACTAAGTTTCGGCAAGTAATGAGACGAGAAGGCGAGACTCTTCAGGCTTTTTCAGTACGTCTTAAGCATGAAGCTAGACATTGTGAGTTTGGTGATTCACAGATGTTAGTCGACCAGTTGATTGCTGGAGTTCATTCAAAGTGTATAGCAAATAAGCTTTTGGAGTGCAAAGAGGGACTAGATTTAACTTTTGATAAAGCTTTACAAATTGCGGAAGCTACTGAAGTTAATGAAAGAAACGCCGCTTTTTATGCAAGATCGGGAAACGGGAGCCAAAGTGCAGTACATAAGACGCTTCATGTAAACAAAATTTACAGTAGACAGTCTGTTCAGAAGAAGAAGGATGATGTGAAACCAGTGAGTAAAGCATTTAACAATGATAGAAGATGTTATAGGTGTACCATTTGGCTAATGTGTGCAAATTTCGTGATAGTGAATGCAGAAAGTGTCATAGAATGGGACACATTGCTGTTGCATGTCGGCAAGGTAAAGTGCCGAAATCTCAACATCAAGTGGATGTAGGCTTAAATCAAACAGTAAATGTTGTGAATGAAAGTACTTTGAAACCAGATGTACCAGAATTACAGAGGCTTAACCTTAATGTTACTAATAATGCCAGGTTGAATCCTGCTGGGCATAATGTTAATGGAAATGAGTATCATATTTTTGAAATAAATGATGTGCTGAAATTAGATGTTAAAACTGATTTGAAGTTACATACCAGTAGTAAATATTTTGCTAATATGAATTTGAATAATGTTGACATTGATTTTGAATTAGATACAGGTGCTGCTGTAACTTGTGTTGGTGAATATACATTTAAGAAATTTTGTAATTCTCGAGAAGAGTTACAAGCTATTGACATTGCTCTTACAGATTATAATAAACAGCCATTGGAAATTCTTGGTGTTGCAATGGTTAAGGTAAAATATTGTTCACAATGTAAAATGTTACCTATAGTGGTTATTAAAGGCAGTCGTGCTTCATTGTAATTAAACCTGTTGATTTTTCAGAATGGGCAAGTCCTACAAATAATATTGTCAAGTCAGATGGTAAAAATGTTAGAATTTGGGCTGATTTTAAGGAAACATTAAATCCTGTTTGTAGTATTGATTCTTACCCATTACCTATTCCTGAAGATATTTTTGCTACTTTAGCAAGAGGTGAATCCTTTACTAAACTTGACTTAAGTCATGCATATCATCAATTAAAAATGATATTGTTAGTATACAATAAAGTTTTGTACATACTTACCCGGCAGATATATACTTAGCTATAGTCTCTGACGTCCCGACAGAATTCAAAACTCGCGGCACACGCGACAGGTAGGTCAGGTGACCAGCCCACTCCCGCCGCTGGGTGGCGGGAATAGGAACCATTCCCGTTTTCTAACCAGAATTTTTCTCTTCCACCTGTCTCCTGAGGGGAGGCTGGGCGGGCCATTAATCGTATATATCTGCCGGGTAAGTATGTACAAAACTTTATTGTATACTAACAATATCATTTTTGTACATGCAACTTCCCCGGCAGATATATACTTAGCTGATTGACACCCTTGGTGGAGGGCAAGAGACAGTTACATACTAATTATTTATGAATATAAAAACAGGGAAACAACATACGTTGTAGGTATATTAACAAAAACAACCTTGGTTCCTACCTGATATGGAAGAAGACTTCATTGATACTGTCTATGAGTCTGCTTGCCATCAGAGTTCCAGAGAGGATGAGACCTGTGACTGATAACCCTTTCGGATCATACCAATGGGGGCTTACCCGCTTACATGGCAGAGCCTTTTCTTGGATCGTACCAATGGGGGCTGACCCACTTACATGGCAGAACCTTGACCTGTATCATACCAACGGGGGCTAACCCTCTTACATGATAGAGCTTTAGGTATTTAAGACAATACAAGGAGCATAACGACCAATCCCGATCACCTGACCACACTAACATGTTAGCACTACGATTGGGAAAGGGGTCAACTCCTGCACCCTCTTTCAATCGACCAATAAAATGCACCAAACACCATTAAAAACCCTAACCTAATAAAAAAACTAAAAAGGATTAGGTTCAGCTCCCTGTCCCAGCAACAAATCCGCAGATACGTACGCTCCTAGAGTAAAGCACTTGTCGTACGTCACTTGATGTCTCTCAAGTAATGGGATGCAAAGACCGAATTGCATCTCCAAAAGGTTGACTCCACTAGAGTCTGTATCGACAAGTTCTTGTGGAATGCCAAAGAGGTAGCGACTGCTCTTACCTCGTGAGCTTTAACTCTAAGGAGGTCCAGTTGTTCTTCTTTACACGCTAAATGGGCTTCCTTGATTACATCTCTGATGAAGAACGCCTGAGCATTTTTAGAGATCTGTTTTCTGGGATCTCTAACTGAGCACCATAAACTTTCCTTACTCCCCTTTAGTTCGTTCTTCCTTTCTAAGTAGAACTTAAGGCTTCTCACTGGGCAAAGAGCCCTTTCTCGCTCTGTACCTACTAGAGACGAAAGTCCTTTTACCTCGAAGGTTCGAGGCCAAGGTTTCGAAGGGTTTTCATTCTTCGCCAAAAAACTCGGTTTGAAGGAACAGAACGCCAAGTCGTTCCTGAAGCAACATTATGTTCTAAGGCTTGTAGTTCGCTTACTCTTTTCGCTGAAGCTAGCGCGACCAAGAATAAAGACTTCCTTGTCAGATCTCTGAACGTAGCCTTACAGGGAGGTTCGAATTTGGAGGTCATTAAGTATTTTAGGACCACATCTAAGTTCCAACTAGGTGCTCTAATCCCTCTGTTCTTTGACGTCTCGAAGGATTTTATCAGATCATGCAAATCTTTGTCTTCCCAATATTAAGGCCTCTATGCCTGAAGACTGAAGATAGCATACTTTTATAGCCCTTAATTGTAGAGACTACTAAATTACATTTCTCCTTCAAGTAAAGGAGGAAATCAGCTATATCTGTCACAGAGGTACTGGAAGAGGATATCTTCTGAGCTCTACACCATCTGCGAAAAACATCCCACTTCGACTGGTAGACTCGAATAGTAGATGGTCTTCTAGCTCTTGCGATCGCTTTCGCAACTTCTCGAGAAAAGCCTCTCGTTCTGACAAGTCCTTCGATAGTCTGAAGGCAGTCAGAGCGAGAGCGGGCAGGTTTTTGTGATACCTGTCGAAGTGGGGTTGTCTGAGAAGATCGCTCCTGTTTGGGAGAGATCTCGGAAAGTCTACTATCCATCCCAGTACCTCTGTGTACCAGTTTTGCACTGGCCAGAACGGGGCTATGAGGGTCAGTTTTGGCTCTCTCTGCTGCTGCAAACTTCCTTACTACTTCCGATAATATTTTGAACGGAGGAAAAGCATCACCGTCTATTCCGGACCAATCGAGGAGAAGGGCGTCCACCGAAATCGCCCTTGGGTTGGCGATCGGGGAGCAGTAACTTTCCAGCCTGTTGTTCCAATGGGTGGCAAAAAGATCTATATTTGATCTCCCCCAGAGGTTCCATAGTCTGTTGCATACCTCCTGATGCAACGTCCATTCTGTAGGCAGTACTTGGTCTCTCCTGCTCAGAAGGTCGGCTCTTACATTTTTGTCCCCTTGAATGAATTTCGTCCGGAGAGTGATTCTTCTCTCTTCTGCCCAAAGCGTAGTTTTCTTGCTTTCTTGTAAAGGGAGAACGAGTGCGTCCCTCCTTGCTTCTTGATGTAAGCTAGGGCTGTTGTGTTGTCCGAATTGATCTGCAGGACTGAACCTGAGATCTGAGCCTCGAAGTGTATGAGAGACAGGTGAATCGCTGTTAATTCCTTCATATTGATGTGCCAGGACACCTGTTCTCCCCTCCAGGTGCCTGACACTTCTCTCGTCCCTAGAGTGGCTCCCCACCCCGCATCTGAGGCGTCGGAATACAACACTAGCCGAGGGTTCGGAACGTGAAGGGATACTCCTTCGTTGATCCTGCACGGATTCATCCACCAACGCAGGTCCTCCTTTATTTCCTTCGTGATCTGGAAGGAATCGGACAGATTTTGAGGTTTCTGATCCCAATGTTCTCTTAGATAGAACTGTAACGGCCTTAGGTGAAGCCTTCCTAGAGAAATGAACTGTTCCAACGAGGAAAGGGTCCCCAGAAGACTCATCCATTCCCTCGCGGAACATTGTTCTTTCTCTAGGAAGGTTGCTACTTTTTCCAAGCAGCGGTTCTGTCTTTCCTGTGATGGAAACACATGAAAACCCCGAGAATCCATCCGAATTCCCCAGATAAACAATGTTCTGCTGGGAATCATCTGGGATTTCTCGAGGTTTACCAACAGTCCCAAGGACTGTGTTAACTCCAGTGTCAGTTTTAAGTCCTCCAGACATCTGACTCGCGACTGTGCTCGTATCAGCCAGTCGTCTAGATACAAGGATATTCGAATCCCTTCGAGATGAAGCCAGTGAGCCACATTTTTCATTAGTCCCGTGAATACTTGGGGGGCTGTTGATAGTCCGAAGCATAGGGCCCGAAATTGAAATACTCTTCCTTGAGCCATAAATCTGAGGTATTTCCTGGAAGACGGGGTGTATTGGCACGTGGAAATAAGCATCCTGCAGGTCCAGGGATACCATCCAGTCCCCTGGACGCAGGGCTGCTAACACCGAGGCTGTCGTCTCCATTGTGAACTTCCTCTTTGCTACGAACACGTTCAGGGCGCTCACGTCCAGAACTGGCCTCCAACCTCCTGAGCTTTTCGGAACCAAGAACAGGCGATTGTAAAACCCCTGGGAAGAGAGATCTTTTACTTCCTCTATGGCTTCCTTGTAAAGCATCTGCTCCACGAGATGTAGAAGGGCTTGTTTCTTGACAGAATCCTTGTAGTTTGCTGTTAACTCCCTTGGAGTTGTAGTTAAGGGAGGTTTTTCTCTGAAGGGGATTAAATATCCTTTCTTTAGGATGGATAGGGACCAGGCATCGGCACCTTTCTGTGCCCAAGGTTCGTAAAAGTTTAGAAGCCTGGCACCCACTTTTGTCTGGAGGACCACAGTCTCACTGGGTCTTGACGAACGGCCTTCGAGAAGACCTTCCTCTCTTCTCCGGTCGTCTACTTCTAAGAGAAGATCTTGGTGCAGACCTTCCCCGAAGGGCTGCTGGAAGGGATTTTTCTCCTTTTTGCAACCTGAACAGCAGGTTTTAGCCTTTTAGCTGACTGGGCCAGCAGGTCCTGTGTGGCCTTTTCTGATAAAGTCTTTGAAATGTCCCTCACTATTTCCTGAGGAAAAAGGTGACTAGAGAGGGGCGCGTATAAAAGGGAGGATCTCTGCAGAGGAGAAACAGATTTCGTTAAGAAGGAGCTAAACACTGCCCTCTTCTTCAATATACAGGATCCAAAAAGGGATGCCACTTCATTGGAGCCATCCATAACCGCCTTGTCTAGGCAGGTTAATACACTGCCCAACTCTTCCATGGTAACGAAGTCTGGTTCTTGAGACTTCTTGGCTAAAGCTCCCAAAGCCCAGTCCATAAAGTTAAAGACTTCGAGAGTCTTAAAGAGGCCCTTGATGAGATGATCAACCTCACACATTCCCCAAGAGGCTTTTGCAGAGTGCAGAGAGCGTCGTCTAGACGCATCTACAAGAGCGGAAAAGTCCGCATCAGAGGACGAAGGGAGTCCCAGGCCCATTGGCTCCTTGGTGTCATACCACATACCTGGTTTCCCTGTCAGCTTAGAGGGAGGACAAGAAAATACTGTCTTCCCCGCTTCTTTCTTAGATCTGAGCCAGCTCTCGAGACTCTTCAGAGACTTTCTCATAGAAAGGGTAGGGGTCATCCTAACGAAGGAGGAGGCCTTCGACATTTTCGTACTGGATAATAAAG
Source organism: Macrobrachium nipponense (assembly GCF_015104395.2). Classification (NCBI taxonomy): domain Eukaryota; kingdom Metazoa; phylum Arthropoda; class Malacostraca; order Decapoda; family Palaemonidae; genus Macrobrachium; species Macrobrachium nipponense. Next base: position 49,460,072 of record NC_061090.1, on the reverse strand, counting down.
ATCCCGGAGAAGGGGGATCCGACTGGCGTAGCGAGTCTCCAAACACCTGCAGCAAAAGAGAAGCAAGTCTCTTATAGTCCGAAACTCCTGCATCTTTGGATATCTCTTCATCCGAAACTTCTTCCAAAAGCGATGCAGGAGAAGAGGGCTTTGCCTTTTCAGGAGACCGATCCGTCGAAAGAAGCCTTTTTCTTTCGTCCTTATTCCTATCCTCCTTCCTGCACGAGTCCTGGAGTTTCCCTATACTCGGGCTTCTGCTCTGCTCCTTGCATCTGCTAGGAGAGGCGCTTGCGTCCTGAATCAGGTGCCTGTGAGGCGAAGAGCGCCTGTTAGGAGAAAGGAGAACATCCTGTTCCTGGCGCCAAGAAGGAGAGGCGGCCTTGCGTCCCTGCTGGTGAGCGCGCCTGGCCAAGAAGGCGAGGCGCTTGCGTCCTGGTGAGGCTGCCTGGTCCAAGAAGGAGAGGCATTTGCGTCCTGATGAGGACGCCTGGAAGGCGAAATGCGCCTGCGAGGAGAAAGGAGAACCCTTTGTTCCCGTCGTCCAGGAGAGGAGACGTTTGCGTCCTGGTGACTGCGTCTAGCAGGCGAATAGCTCCTTTTCCCTTTGCGTCCATCCGGAGAGGCGCTAGAATCTCTCCTATCCCTCCTGGAAGGTGAAGAAAACTTGTCTAAATTTCGGCGCCTATTCGGCGAAACTCTTGCGTCCTTAGAAGGATATTTAGAAGATCCTACAGGACTCCTGATTCCTGGGTACTTCCCAGAGGGAGAGGGTTGTTCCTTCGGAAAATGTCTAGAGGACGAACGAACGCTCCTTCCTTCTTGCGGAGCTCTGAATAGAGAGGGGCTCTCTTCTCTCCCGGAGCTCTTAGCCGCACGAATTCTCTCACGAGAAATCCGCGAATCAGGCTCCTGATGCTTGCCATGAGAGGCGAAATCGTCCTCAGCTCTAGCAAAACTCCTGGGAGAACTCTTGCTCGTAGGGAGTTTTCCGAATCCTGTCATATGCGACTGAAGAAGGTCTCGCTGGGGACGAAAACCTTTCAGGCGAGGAGCGTCTGCTAACGCCAGGGCGCTTACTCTCTGAGGCTCTCCTAACAGAAACTCTTGATGGGAAGAGAAATGTCTTTTCTTCCTAGAAGAGCCTTCAGAAAGAACTCCCACTAAGGCAGACAACTGCTGTTGGAGTCCTACCAAGACTTCCTTCGTCTTGTGTGATAAGTCTTCGGAGGAAGAGTCAGGAGATCTCATAGCTCTCTTCTTACGAGCAGGCGAATACTCCGGAAAAGGCTCAGGACTGGAATGCAACGCTTCGCTTGCTGGCGTCTTCCAGGATCTCTTAAGAGGACGCGACTTAGAGGAAGAACCTCCATCCTCTTCTGGAGACGAAGAGTCTGAGTCCGAAAAGCACTTCCTGAGACGCTTTTGCAGTAGCTGTCCTTGGCAGCCTGGGAAGCGGCTACAGGATCTGCCGAAGGGACGCCTGACCGTTGGGAATACTCACATACTTAGCTTGCGGCTTTCGACATTCCTCCTCCCTTGGTCATGGGAGTCTGAAAGAGGTCTAGGCCTAGGAGCAATGCGGAGTCGGTCAGACGCCCCCTCCACTTCACTGGGGACACTGCACAAATCACTGCACACATCACTGCGCTTACCTGTCTCCTTCATTGCTTGCAGTTGCGATTTCAAGCTGATTATTGAGGCTCTCATTGCAGCCATTTCCGTAGACACATCTACAGCTTCGCTGCTGGGGAAGGGGCTGAAACCAAACTATGAGCAGGGTGAATTACTAGAAAAGTTAGGAGCTACTTCCTGTTCATTAGAGCAGGATCTACTTGAGCTTCTGATGGAAGCCCTCCTAACTCTATCTTTCTCAAGTTTCCTTACATAAGGAGCTAAGGTCTTCCATTCCAGTTCCATTAAACTCTCACATTCCAGACAGGTGTTAGTCGCAGAACAATCATTCCCCCTACATTTTTTACAGACTGTGTGAGGATCCACCGATGCTTTCGGTAGCCTCACCTTACATTCCTCTTTCGCACACACCCTAAATACAGGTGCCACGTCAGACATTTTAAAGAGAATCCAAATCAAAATCCAAAAAACGGTCCACGATAAGCGTATGCCAAAACCAAAGATCAAAGTACATCACCAAAGGTCAGATAGATAATCCTCGGCCAACGAGAAAAGAATTCCAATGCAGGAGGTACCAACAACGATGTTGTTGCTACCGGCGACAGAAAAATTCTGGTTAGAAAACGGGAATGGTTCCTATTCCCGCCACCCAGCGGCGGGAGTGGGCTGGTCACCTGACCTACCTGTCGCGTGTGCCGCGAGTTTTGAATTCTGTCGGGACGTCAGAGACTATAGCTAAGTATATATCTGCCGGGGAAGTTGCATGTACAAAATTAAGTGTTCAATCCCAGAAGTATATGGTTATTAATACCCATAAGGAATTATTTACCTTTACAAGGTTACAATATGGATTGAATTGTGCTGTTGGTATTTTCCAAAGAGTAATGGAAAATGTTCTTAAAGATATACCCAATGTTGCTGTATATTTGGATGATATTGTTATTACCGGTCCTATTGAAAATGACCATTTGAAAACACTTGAATTAGTTTTGCATAAACTTTGTTCTAATGGTTTAAAGTTAAAGAAGGATAAATGTTCATTCATGAATAAAGAAGTTCAATATTTAGGTCATAAGTTAGATGCTGAAGGAGTACATGCTTCTGATGAAAAGGTTAAGGCTATTGATCAATTTTCTGTGCCCATGAATAAGCAAGAATTGAGTACTTTTAATGGGATGGTTAAGTACTACCATAGATTTTTACCCTGTATTTCTAATGTAATGGCACCATTGTATGCTTTAGAAAGGAGTAAGTTAGATTGGTCTTGGGAAGAAAAAGAAAATGATTTATTTTTTAAAAGCTAAGGAATTACTTAAATCTAATACTTTACTTGTACATTACAATCCTGATAGATCCTTATTCTTGACTTGTGATGCTAGTTCTTTTGGTCTTGGAGCAGTATTGGAGCAAGAGGGTGAAAGTGGTTCATTAAAACCAGTGTCATATGCTTCCAGAACATTAACTAGGTCAGAAAAGAATTATAGTCAGACTGAAAAAGAAGGTTTAAGTGTAATTTGGGCAGTTAATAAATTTCATAAATACTTGTATGGCAGGAAGTTTGAAATATGGACTGACCATAAATCATTACTAGGTTTGTTGGGAGATGGTAAGGCAGTACCCCATATAGCCTCTGGTAGGATCATTAGATGGTCATTAGTTCTTTCTGGTTATGACTATAAACTGAAGTATAAACCAGGGTGTAAAATTCCAAATGCAGATTGTCTGTCCAGATTTCCTATGCAAATTAATGAATTTGAACCTCCGAATGTAGGAGAAGAGGTTTTGTTACTTGAACATGTTGATACTACTAATGTTAATTCCTCTGATATACGCAGATGGACTGATAGAGATCCTGTACTATCTCAGGTCAGGTCATGTATTCTGAATGGTTGGGATGATAATTTTGAATTAAATGAAGATTATCAACCATATGTTAGTTGAAAAAATGAACTTAGTGTTGCAAGGTTGTATTTATGGGGAAATAGAATTATTGTACCGCCACAGGGACGAGAAAAAGTTACTGATGAGCTTCATGATACTCATCCAGGTATTGTGAAAATGAAAAACTTAGCTCGATGTTATGTATGGTGGCCTCATATTGATAAAGATTTAGAGAGGAAGGTAAATTCATGTAAAATGTGTCAGCAGTATTGTCATTGTGCCATCGATAAACAGCCATTGCATCCTTGGGAGTTCCCTAGTAAACCATGGTCTCGTATACATAGATTATGCTGGACCTATAGAAGGCCAAATGTTTTTAGTTGTAATCGATGCATAGTCTAAAAGGCTAGAAGTAGTTCCCACTCAAGGTTGTACTTCTAAAGTTACAGTCTAAATTAAGACATATATTTTGTACACATGGATTACCCGATGTAATAGTGAGTGACAACGCTACAGCTTTTGTTAGTGAAGAATTTCAGAGTTTTGTAAATAAGAATGGAATTCGTCATGTTACTAGTGCTCTGTATCATCCTTCTACTAATGGGTTAGCTGAAAATGCTGTCAAAACCTTTAAAACTGCTTTGAAAAAATGTGAAGGAAGGATGAAATTTTGCATAGATTTTTGTTTGATTACCGTATCATGCCTCACATCACAACTGGTATTCCTCCTTGTGAACTTATGATGAAAAGAAGATTGAAAACAAGATTTAATTTACTGAGACCTGATTTAAATGATCATGTTGTAAAAATGCAGGAAGCCCAAGCTAGAAATTACAAAGGTAATAGGGGAAGAGTTGCAGAGAAGAGGGTGATCATGTATATTTTAGGAATTATTCCAGGGCAGGACCACCTAACAGTCCAGGGATTGTGGAAGAGTGTACTGGTCCCATTTCATGTAAAATTGTTAGTAGTGATGGAGATGTTGTACATAGACATTTTGATCAAATGTTTAAACAAGTAAAACCCTCTTGTTTAATTGAAGGTAATGCTAATTTTAAGGCTGATGATAATTTTAAGGTTGCTAATGATGGTCATTTCTCACCTAACTCAGAATCCAATTTTCAACTGAATGAAAATAGTGAAGCTAATGTGCAAGGTTCTGAAAATGTTAGTAAAGTAACTGACAGAGTTAGCCCTGTGAACACACCTGTTGTGAGACGTTCTAGTCGTATACGTAAACCTGTCCAACGCCTTGATTTGTGAGTTTCCTATATTTTTATAAGTATACTTGTATTATTTTGTACTTTTGCTGAAGTGTTTTTAAGATCTTTCATAAGGCGTGGAGGGGTGTGATGTATTGAAATGTTACTGTTTCTGTTACTGAGAAACAATACTTTTGTAATTATCTACTGTGTACCATGTGTATGTTTGTAAGCCAGAAGAGTAGAATAAATCTTAAAAGATAGACGCCTAATTTGAGTCTCCCTCCATGGCCATGCATGCAGCTACAAACCACATACATTACAACAGGGAGTGGCTCCCTTTCTGTATTGAATGCCAATGACGAAAAATAGCGCAAGAGGCACTGCTCTAACTTTGGAACGTTCTCCTCCACTGGTGGGAAGGGCAATGATGAGGGCTTAGGCAGGGACTGCCCAATGGTGGTGGGTACCTTATGCTCAAGTGCAAGGATTGCTGACACGGTAAGTGGTGAGGAAAGGACTGGGGCAGGAGACCAAGGTCCTTACAAGCAGCCAATGAAAGAAAGAATGACCTTGCAGACTTGATGAAGTACACTTCTTGGATGATTGTTCTGTCACCATATTGAGCGCAAAGGGGGCCAGTCCCCATACACTCCAATCTAATGTTGGCAACATCACGTAGGGCCCCACAGCGTCGTGAAAGGGCAGGCCTTTCAATGAGGGTCGACAGCAGGGTGGGGCCTGCAACACACACTTGGGTCCCAGTGTCTACCACAGGCTGTACAGGGCTGTAACCTTTAGGCCTAGGGCTATGCACTGATGAGGACACTACCACTTGTTTAGTAGGCTGCATACTGGCACTGGGTTGTACCCCAGCAGTGACTGCCCCCGGTGTTACTGTTGAAGCAGGCTTATCATTCACCATCTTCTTCTTGCTCCTACAAAATCGTTTCAAGTGGCTAATTTTTTGGCAGCCCTGACAAACACTATTTCTTGCTGGGCACAACACCTTTCGGGGCTCGTGCTGCACTCCGCAGTTCCCACACACACAAGCATTGATGGGAACTGAGGCCCTCCCATTACTCTTCAATGTTGCACACTTGGGAGGGGGGATGGCTAGGGTCTGTCTCCACATCCGCCACACGTGGCTCTTGATGCCAGGTGTCATGCTGGGTCATGGATGCATCTTTGCGGGCTGCTTGTATGTTGCACACACTGCCCTTAGGGCATCTACACTACAAACAGAATCACATGACCTATAGAGGTCTCTTTTCAATATCTCATCCATTAGACCTACCAGAAGCTTTCTAAAAAGCATCTATTCAGACAAATCACAATAACAGCTAGGACACTGGAAGCCACAGTCCATGGCCTTTTGAGAGCATTTTGCTAAATATTCGCCAATGGACTCCTCGCGCCCTTGCATATACACATAAAAACTCAGCCCAATGCACAGCCTGGTTCGATGCACGCCGAACCATGGCCCCTATAGCATCCAAAGCCCCTTCTAGAGAAATTAGCCACTGTAAATCACTATATATGGCATCCAGCATACGTTGCAACTCTGGGTGCAATGAACCCTGATGTGTTGAACTGCATCTGCTGGTTGAAGCTTATGCAGCCTGAGCCAATGTGTCATGGACCATTTCCAAGTCCTGTAGGAGGCTGATGACATTTTCAAAGCACAGTTCTCTGGTAGTGGTGGGGCCGGGGCCCTGGGGCCGCTCTTTAGGTGCAAGCCACTCGGAATTGTAGCCAAACGGTCGCTAAGGGCTTGCAATGCTTATCGACCTTAGGCAACTACATGTTGCCGTGAAAGACGTTCTCCCTGGTGTAGAAATGAATATTCTTTATGTATCCTACTCATTGCGCCATATGTAGGAAACAGAAGAAACCCGTGTATCACTCCAGTTCTCGATTACTCCAAGCGAGTTGCAGACATACAGGCTACATTGGCGCTAATCGCGCTGCCCTCTTGGCAACAGACATTACACATATTCAAACCATCCTACACCAAGCACTGGGACCTATGGGATCATTCAGTGCTGAAATGGAAACTGACAGTTAAGAAGTTTGAAAGGTGTAACCGGAGGAAAATCTCGCAGTTGCACTATGAATGGATAGTTAAGGAGAGAGCAGAAAAAAGGAGGTGGAAGAAGAGAATATGAACAGAGGTACAGTAAAAGGAATGAAAATTATTACAGGTACAGTAAGTTCCAAAACTGAAGCGACAAATGTCAGAGAATTTCGTTCGAAATTCACTAACTGGCAACTACAACTCGTAGCTGAAAAATATTTTTTTTTCTACAGTGAAAGCTCTATCAAGCAAAATAAAGCTAACATAGATGCACAATTATTAAATCTATGATATTTATAACAATCATAAGAAAATATTACGGTAATAGTAATTATTTCAAAGTATAGCAATTACTTCAAACTATAGAAACGAAACAATTTGAAATTCTCGTTCAACACAGGATTACCAACATTACCAATGTATATTTCGAGCAATGTGGAAACAAATATTTAATATGACAATTTGTCGAAAATTGCATTTTTCCTAACTATACAAACCTGAGGTCCTTTAACAATAGGAAGTAGCTAGCGGCAGCTGGAACGGTCGTAAGCTTCGAACAAGGAGAACGGTAGTTAACTGCTTGTCCGATCGTCGCGCGGGAGGTAAACAAATCACTTTTGCTTTTGGCCCATGCAAAATACGCAGAGTGAGGGGTGGCATGAGGAGGGACTATATGTAAAGGACCTCAGGTTTGTATAGTTAGGAAAAATGCAATTTTCGACAAATTGTCATTTGTTCCGATACGTAATACAAACCCTCGGTCCTTTAACAATAGGAAGACTCACTTCTTGGTGGGAGGAATCTGAGTCTTTTTGATGAACAGACTGGTGTTCGTCCATCCCTGGAATGCCTCCCTGGTCGTAAGAGCGAGGAGGGATCCAAGCCTCTGTCCGATTGATCGGGGTGTGCACTGCAGGATCAATGGTCAGACCTCTGGGCCGAGTACTAAGAGAGAGGCAAGCGTATCTCTTTGTACCAGCATTGTAAGAACTTTTTCCTTTACATGAGCAAATGTAAAGTAATGGGTTTGTCTCATGTCGGCATCCACTTTCTCCCCCTTGTTGGAGAAAGTGGTGGATATTTACTCCTATCTCTAGTTAAAGAGGTAGGATGGAGCTCTGTTGAATAGCTTACCTGCATCTGACTCCCTTCCAGCAAGGTAACGACCGTATCCCTCTGCCCACAGGTAGAGGTAGAAAAAAGATGGTGAAGAGAAGCCAGTCACTCTCTCATTCACACATTCATTCTCCCAGTCATACCAGGAATCGATGCTGTTCTGCCTGCTCGGGTGCTGGGTAAGCTTACACAACGTGTTGAGCAGCCACCACAGGTCCCAAGGAAAAAGTATCCAAGGACTTGTGGGCAATATCCCGAAGGTAGAAGGACGTGAAGGTGGTCTGGTTGGCCCAGACACCTGCCTTCAGGACCTGCGCCACGGAGAAGTTCTTACGGAACGCTAAGGAGGGTCCCGATACCTCTGACTTCGTGGGCTCTCGGTCGGAGCGTACGGATGTCGTCGCTACCATCAGCTTCGTACGCTCTCCTGATCATCACCTCACGCAGCCAGAAAGAAAGCGTGTTCTTGGAGACTTCTTTCTTGGTAACCCCAGTGCTAACGAAGAGGCGTCGACACTCAGGCCTGAGATGTCGAGTTCTCTTCAGATAGCGCCGTAGCGCCCTCACAGGACAAAGCAGCATCTCATCCGCATCGTTATCGGTGAAGTCCAGGAGGGAGGGGATCGTGAAAGACTCGAACCTGTCGTCAGGGATCGAAGGATTCTGAGTCTTAGCTACGAAGTTCGGGACGAAATCGAGCGTCACAGATCCCCAGCCTCTGGTATGTTTAACATCATAAGAAAGGCCATGTAGTTCCCCTACTCTCTTCGCCGATGCCAGGGCCAGCAAGAAGAGGGTCTTGAGGGTCAGATCCCTGTCTGACGACTCTCGGAGTGGCTCGAAGGGTCTTCGAGTCAAACTCCTAAGTACGAGAGTCACATCCCACGCAGTGGGGGCCTGAGTTCCCTGGGTGGGCAAGACCTTTCGCGAAGCTCCTCATTAGCAAGGATATCTCGAACGAATTCGAGATGTCCAGTCCCCTCAGTTTTAGGACGAGGGCCAGGGCGGCTCTATATCCCTTAACTGTGGGTACTGAGAGGAGCTTCTCTCGGCGAAGAAACACGAGGAAATCCGCTACCTGCTGAAGAGTGGCTCTGAGAGGAGACAGACCCTGTCTACGACACCAACCACAGAAGACGGCCCACTTCCCCTGGTACACAGCTGCAGAGGACTGTCGGACGTGTCCAGCCATCTCTGTTGCTGCGCTACGAGAAAAGCCTCTCGTTCGCAAGAGATGGTGGATAACAGCCAGCCGTGAAGTTGAAGGGACTGGACTGCTTGGTGGTACCGTTCTACGTGTGGCTGGGCTAGAAGGTTGTGCCAAGTGGGTACTCTCTCGGTGGCGTCCGCAAGAAGAGCCAGCAGGTCCGGATACCAAACGGCTTGTGGCCGTTTGGGAGCCACCAGGATCATTCTGAGATTGGGAGTGACCAGCGCTCGACTGATCACTTTCCGAATCAGACAGAAGGGAGGAAAGGCGTAAGCGAAGAGGTTGTCCCAGGGGTGTTGGAGAGCGTCCTCTGCAGCTGCCCATGGGTCCGGCACAGCTGAAAAGAAAACCTGGAAGTTTTCTGTTGTGCCGGGTGGCGAACAGGTCTACGACCGGTCGCCCCCACAGGTTGAAGAGCCTTTCCGCTACGTCTTGGTGTAGAGACCATTCGGTCCCTATCACCTGATCCCGACGGCTGAGCTTGTCTGCCACTACATTCCTCTTGCCTGGAATGTAGCGTGCTGACAGCTCTATCGAGTGAGCCGTGGCCCACTCGTGCACCTGCACCGTCAACTGATGGAGCGGAAGAGACACTAGCCCCCCCTGCTTGTTGACATATGCCACTACTGTGGTGTTGTCGCACATCAACGCCACTGAGTGTCCACCAAGCGGTCCTGAAACTCTTGGAGAGCGTTGAACGCCGCCTTGATTTCCAGGACATTGATGTGAAGGTGCTTTTCGTGATGGTCCCACACACCTGCAGTCAGCAACTCCTCCAGGTGTGCGCCCCATCCCTCGGTCGATGCGTCTGAGAACAGAAGCATCTCCGGGGGGGGAGTGCGTATGGGCACTCCTCTTAAGAGGTTTCTTGTCGTCGAGCCACCAGGCTAGGTCCTGCCTCACCTTGTCCGTGATAGCCACGGGAAAGTAAGGAGGATCCTTGGCCTGAGACCAACTCTCCCTTAGTCTCCACTGGAGAGACCGCAGGTGAAGACGCCCGTGAGGGGGGACTAACTTCTCGAGTGACGACAGATGGCCGATCACGACTTGCCATTGCTGTGCTGCCTGTTCCTGCCGAGACAGGAACCGGCCGGCTGCCTCCCTGAATTTGCTGATACGCAAGTCTGCGGGAAAGACTTGCCCTGCTACCGTGTCTATCAGCATACCCAGGTACTTCATCTTCTGCTTGGGTTCAAGGTCGGACTTCTCGTAGTTTATCACGATCCCCAGATCGCGACAAAACTTGAGGAGTCGATCTCTGTCCTGTAGCAACTGCGAGCGGGAGCTCGCCAGGACTAGCCAATCGTCGAGATACCTCAGAAGACGTATCCCGTTCGAATGGGCCCAAGCCGACACCAGAGTGAACACTCGCGTGAACACCTGTGGGGCGGTTGAGAGACCGAAACAAAGTGCCCTGAATTGGTACACCGTCCCGTCGAAGATGAAGCGGAGGTACTTTCTGGAGGACTGATGGATGGGTATTTGAAAATACGCGTCCTTCAGGTCCACTGAAAGCATGAAATCGTTCCCCCTGATCGAGTCGAGCACTGAGCGTGCCGACTCCATCGTGAACCGCGTCGTGCGAACGAAGCGGTTCAGGGGAGAGAGGTCTATCACCGGACGCCAGCCCCCCGATGCCTTCTCCACTAGGAAGAGGCGGCTGTAAAAGCCCGGTGACTGGTCCTCCACGATTTCTACAGCTCGTTTCGCCAGCATGGTCTTGATCTCCTGTCGAAGAGCGTTGTCCTTTGCTGATCCCCGGACATAGGTCTGTAGATGGACCGGGTTGGAGATGAGGGGGGGCCGAGACTCGAAGGGTAGTAGATATCCCTCCCGAAGGACGTCTACTATCCAGTTCTCGGCGCCGTAGCGCTGCCAAGTCGCCCAATGGCTCGCTAGGCACCCCCCCACTTCCGGCAGCAGGTGAGGGGGAACGCCGTCCCTAGCGTTTCCCTCCTCGTTTCGACTTCTTTCCAGCACCTCCTCGGGGAAAGGAGGGCTGGGAGGAGGGCTGGTTGCGGCCTCCTCTAGCAGAAGTTGAAACAACCGGAGTCTTCACACGGGGTTTGGACGGTGCAACCGTCTTCGCCGCCGTGGAAGCGCTAGCCAAGCTCTTTGGTTTGGCCGCAGTTACTCGAGATTGCCCAGAAACCTTCGAGACTGCCTGGTGGACTAAGCGGTCACTCTCGTCAGTGCGCCGCCGTTCCACCGCAGCGTCCACCATCTCTCCAGGAAAGAGAGCTTGGGGGGGAACTCCTAAGAGGTCCATTTCGTAGCCCGAGTGCCGCCTCACGCCCGGCCCCTTGGTCACTCGGGTAAGGACTGCGTCCCTACGTCGAAGAACCAAGTTGGCCCACAGGTTAGCAGTCTGATGGGCGAGGTAAGAGATTGCTCTTCCTCCAGACTGGCACAGTCTCCTGAAAGAAGCGTCGTCTTCGAGAGCAGAACTCCCAGAGCCGGCCGCTACTTTGGATATTGTGAGGGACCACAAATCCAACAGGAAACTGCCTGGAATGCTGCCATAGCGGTAGATTCCAGGGCAAGTGCCTCCTGCTGCGAGAACCATAGGTTCTCCGACAGGAGCTGCTGCAGGGACACACCTGGAGTCAGCCTCGCTAACTCCGGGTTAACCTGTTTCGGCAGTATCGGGTCTTCCGAAGGCACGTAAAATCGCCTCTGCCGCTGTAGAGGAGGAGGAAGCAGCTTAGAGGACCGTCCGGATTTTAGCGAGTCCTCCGTCCGGAGACGAGATTCTCCACCTGATCCAGGACCGAGTCCGCAAGCTCCGATCGTGGCAACCCCACCATCATTTTGGGCTCCCTCTTGGGACCCCAAAATGATTCGAGCCGGGACGTGGGACTCTGCCGTGGGTAGCGGCGATCCTTCCGCAAGGTCATTATGCAGACGCATCAGCTTAATGACCTCTGCGAAGTTCCTCTGTATCTCAGGAGTTACAGCGTCCTGTGGAGTAGGACCGTCCAGTCCCTCCAGCAAGAGCATATCCCTCGATACTCCTCCTTCAGAAGGAGGAACAGCGACAGACCCCTGACGGTCGCCTCCAACTACTTGCGCGTACGTTCTGGTCGGTCCTAAGACCGTGCCTGAGCCGTACGGCGTCATAGCTGGGTCACGAGCGGCGCACCTCTCGTGATCGCTCCTCGGTACTCGCTCCTCCCGGATGGTCAAATTACCCTTCGCTCTCCCGGTATAGCCCGAGGAGGTTGAAGGTACGGGAGAGGCAGACCTGACGCTCCCCCCTCGCTCGCTGGCCGGACCAGCGTGCGTGGAGGGCTGCTGCTGATCGTCAACCCGCGGTGACGGTCGGGCAGCAGGCCTAGCCTTGCCGCTCGCCTGGGGCGATTGGCTCGGCTGAGAACGTCGAGACCGATCTCTAGCGTCAGGCGAGCTGCCGCTGGTCACCGTCTCCGCCCGGTCCCATCGGGAGCGGCGGACGGGTGACCTGCTAGGCTCTCTGTCGCGTCGAGACCGGCCAGCGTCCTCTCGGCGCGTCAAACCGCTGGTACCAGCCGTGGCTGGTACCGGCGGCCGTGGGGACTCCTTCCTCGCCTCAACCCGTGGCCGGTCAGCGACCGTCACGTCAGCCCGAGCAGCCAGTTGATCGCTGCGAGAGCGTCCACTGGCCTGGCGAGAGTCGTGTGCACGACTCTCGCCAGTCTTCTGCTCCGCGCCGCTGTCTTGACGGCGAGCGAGCTCGGGCGTCAAAACTTTGGCTGGACGGTCCTCTTTGGAAGAGCGTCCACTCGGTGCTTCTCGCGAACGAGAAGCGGCCGAGACGGAACCTGGTTTAGCGGCAGAACCGCTAGCACCAGGTGAGGACGCACCAGACCGAGGCTGCACCTCTGGTCCCCGTCGACTTCTTCTTTGCAGAAGAAGCGACGGGCCCCGTTCCCGAAGGAACAGGAGGACCAGCAGAAGAGCTCCCCAGCTCGCCTGAGCGAGCCGGGCCCTTAGAAGATCCCGAAGGAGTCTTCTTAGGGGGGGAGGAGGCAACCTTCTTCTTCTTCGGCTGTTTAGCCTTAGAAGTCGAAGGGGAAGGAGAGGCAGCAGACGACGAAGAAGACGACGACGACACCTTCTTCCTCTTCCTCTTCTTCTTCGCCAGGCTCCGCAGAACAGACGTCAGGTCTTCCATCCAGGAGGGAGCCGGGGCAGTTGCCGAAGCAACAGGGCCCGACTGCACCTGGTACCGGCAACAGACCATGAGACTGTGACAGCACCACCAACAGCAGGAACAACAGGAACAGGTCCGGGAACAGCAGGAACGGCAGGAACATCTGAAAGAGAATGCGCAGGCCCCTGATCTGAAAAGGAATGAGCGGCTGGGACAGCAACAGGTACGGCAGGCACGGCAGGTACCACAGGAGAGCCAGGCGTCCTGTCGGCAGTTACCGTCATCCTCGGCACTGGCGGCAGGTCCAGGGGGGTACTCTTTGGGCAGCGGAAGTCCGGGGTCGGCAATACAAAGAATCCAGGTGGTGGTGGCACCGTCCTCTTTGGCACGGCAGTAATGGGTTTTTGTATAGCCGCCGTGGTGTCACCGACATTATATGTGGCGTATACACCAGATGCGGTGGCATCTCATATGCTGGTGTCGTTACTGTGGTTGTAGTAGTGGTCACCGCACCATGAGTGACCACTGCCGACCCCGCCAACCGCTGAATCAACCCTTGGATGCTGGGCACTCCCTGCAGTCCCAGCGACTCCCACACCTGTCCCAAGTCGTCCTTCGCTGATGGCACACCTGCGGAAGCAACAGTCGGGTTAGTTAGAGGGGTTTCCTCACGCCTGGGGGGAGACGCACCCCCCCAGAGCGTACGGAAGACCCCGAGTACAGCTGTAAACGTCCGGGTATCGGGCGCCCTCATCCACACTCGACGGATCGAGAGAGGAGAAGGACTCCGCTACCCCCCCGCAGGGGAAGGCGCAAAACGTGGGGCTGGCCGGGGGGCAGGAAAGAGGACGAAGTGTCCGTTACCAAAGGAGTCACTGGACTTTCCGATGACTTCTTGGGCGGCCTAAGTCTCTTCCTGCCCTCGTACAGCACCCACTGCGCCTCGGACCAATTCATACATGTGACACAGGGCTCGTTGCGGGAGCACTCTCGCCCCCGACAACGAGTACAAACCTCGTGAGGGTCCACATCAACAAATGATCTAAAACCTCCACATCTACGCCCCTCCAGCCCGGACACACTCTACGGGCGACTGGAGGGCGCGGTGATATCTCCATTTCTTCCAATTCACTCATTGCAAGATCAATAAAGAAATGTACAAGTACTTACAGTCACTCTGATTTATACAGAAAGAGAGGGCAAATACTCAAACTCAAAGCAAACGACAAAGCGGGCAGAGCGATGACGAACACGTCCTTCCCACACATGGCCGAAAGCAAAAGTGATTTGTTTACCTCCCAGTCGCGCGGCGCGCGACGATCGACAAGCAGTTAACTACCGTTCTCTTCTCCCCTTGTTCGAAGCTTACGACCGTTCCAGCTGCCGCTAGCTACTTCCTATTGTTAAAGGACCGAGGGTTTGTATTACGTATCGGAACAAATTATAGTGTATATCAATTATTTTAGCGAAGATACATAAAACCATGCAAGTATCAATAGAATGTGAAGGGAAAATCTCTGCGACATTAAACATAATCAACCGTGAATGCACCTAGATTCAATTAGAAGTTAGGTGTGGTTGGTAGTTCTGATTCTTGCTTCTAGGACCGAGCATAAAACACCATCTTCGAAAAAGGCTCTAACCTCTGCTGCTACCTTCAGGTGACTAGGCCTAGTTCCGGGCATTGTAAGGCTTACAATGCAGGGCCACTGTTCTTTTATTTAGGCAAAGATAGAACTTTCAGGACCGACACCAGGACCTGTCCTTGCACCTGGGAAACAGACTCGCTATATAAAAAATAAGAAAGTCGGTCGCAAGCAACCAGAACACCCCGTAAAATCACCATCTGGTTAAGTAGGGAGACGACAGACCCCAACCACCCCTTCCCCTCTACTCTACCTCTACCCACAATACTAACTCCACCTTTTTCACTTCAACCTATTACCTCAAATCTTCGAATCATATCCCAACCGTGAAATTTAAGACTGAATTTGCGTAAGTGGGCGTATCATAAGGGAGTGATATCACCCAAATTCATATTTCCACTGACAACCAGTAATCAGTTCGATCCAGTCAAGTATTATTGCATAACAGAAATTTATGAGTTTTTTGGAGATATATATATAATATATATATATATATATATATATATATATATCTATATATATATATAAAGAAGCACCCGAGCATGACCAATAGGCCTAGTGCTCGATTCTTAAAACAGGCCTCTGGTTATTCCTGATAGATAAAAACGTCCTGAAAAGAGAGAGAGAAAGAGAGCATAAACAGGGGATACTCGAATTAAAATAATGCTCACCAAGCATATTCCCACTCCGGATCGTATGGACAAGAATAGTCTCACTTATGCACTGAAAAAAAAAAAGGTGGAAACCTACGAAAATACTTGTTTGGTGCGACCCTGAACGCATTCCGCATGCAAAAATTTGCACAATCGAGACATTCCATGAAATTATAAACTAACAAGCTGGAAAATATATTTCCTTGATTCTTGAAATAGGCCTAACCATGTAACCAACGCTAAACGCGCACATAACTTGGATTTCGTTTTTTTTTTTACACCAAATTGTCTTATTTATACTTCATTTAATCAGATGCTAAACTTCTCTGTGCTTTATCAAAAGAAATCATATTAACTTTCGATATAACGCTATAAAAGTAGAAAGTTAATTTACAAATATTAGGCCAATGCTTATGCACACGGTTCCTGCTGCCACTCTATGGTGAACACTTCATATCACACTTTGGAAGCCGCAGATGTGTCTTTGGTTAATAAACAATTACTGAACTAACATTGATCATTCACTGGGGAAATACTTTGTGCGCTTATACAGTTAATCACTGATACGTATTATCAGATTTATAGGATGCCAATAATTGGAATAAAATATACTAACTGGCAACCCCATAAGTTTCTATAGAAGTACGATCAATTCTGAGATTTGTCGCTTCACTTCTGGAACTTACTGTACCACATGAGGTGCACTGACGACACTATACTCACCTACGGGGACCATTTCCATAAGTTTTGATAAGTAGCTACGATAGGCTCGATATTATTCTATAGAAACTTAAATTTTCTTTATCTCTCTTTCCTTTATATACAGGCTTTATACAAGCAAGCTTTTCGCTATTTGGAAAGGATGGCTGTGCTAAACTCATTTTGACAATATCAAAATATAGCTCCCGCAACTGATCAAAGTATTTTGCCTCTTTTGAATCACTTACGGGTAACGGGTCATTTTTCACAGCCTAGGGTTTTTTTTTTTTTTCTTTTTGCCTTTCTCATAATTATATCAAAATCATTCATTTTCATTTCTTTAAATTTACTGAATTTGCTCTTTCTTATTGTGATTACTGGGAAATCTGGAGTCTATATCTTGTTTAGGTTGTTGGTTAAACCTCGTTGTGTTAGCTAAAATTTGGCCAGAAACTGTCTAAACTCAGAATCCTTCAATATTCAGATCGGACCAAGAACATGAACGTGAATGCCTTCGTGAACAAATTTGCAGTGAACCACAGCACAACAGCAAATTTACCCTTTTCTAAAATTTTTGCAACAGTTAATCACAACTAATATGTAGTAGTTTTTGCAACTAAGCATCTTTCTACTGCTTGCAGTAGGGAACTCTAGGGACTAATTAAGATATTTAGCTAACCCATCACTCTCAGCATGTATCAGTTTTAAAACAACCAAGTACTTGTTTTATGTTTAGAAAATTAAAGAATTCGTCATAAAAAATGTTTCGGTAGATATTGCGTTCGTTATTTGACAATACCTATATGCGTAGCACAAATTAATACATGTAAAAGAAATGTTGAAATCGGATGTTTTGTTAATATAGAATTAAGCTGTTTTGTTATATTAATATTGTGTTATATTCATGTATTAAAAATAACAAACTTGGAGTCTGATGGTTCATATTTTTCAATGTATACAATAATTTGTCCCATGAGCTTTTGTTGGACCCGGTCCACATTGATTAGTGAACTATATGTATAAAAAAAAAAAACATTTTGAGCATTTCCTTCAAAGCTGGTAATGTTACTCAACTTGTGCAGCTGATCGTTTTATTTTTGTGATTCATAGGAGAATAAATACTTGATCATTATAAATTAATCGTAACGGCCTTCAAATGAGAGTGGTAAGATGGTAAAATATTAGAGACACATCATTATCACCAACGAAGAACGTACTCTCGGGCTCATAACATGACATTATCTGTGCTGGCAGCAAACTTGTCAAATTGTCACTTGGGCAGCTGGCCTCTACTCTGAGCGTGAGACGTGTCTCCGAAAACGACAGCAAACTTGTCAAATTGTCACTTGGGCAGCTGGCCTCTACTCTGAGCGTGAGACGTGTCTTCGAAAACGACTGGCTGAGCACTGAGCAGTCTGTCTGTCTGTCTGTGGTGCGCTGTTTAATTTACTACTCGTATCCGTTGTTACTCACTGATAAGGAGTAGGGCGGCGTCTGATTCATCTGCCCGAAAGTCACAGCTTGTCATTGTCAACCTACAGAGTGCGAAGTAACACCTGAACAACGCATCTTACCTATTGCA
>NC_061090.1:49424131-49441742 GCF_015104395.2 Macrobrachium nipponense | reverse complement strand
CTTACCTATTGCATCCATCATGCCAGTAAGTTTGTGAGCATAGTACCTAGTAGGTATTTGATAATTGCATATATAGGTAACTACTTAACAGCTTAAGTTTGCCTCGCAGTAGACCAGCTTCTACCTAACCAGACCTAGCCAGTGGCCAAATTGCATTGCCCAACATAGGTAGTCAGAAAACGGAAATTCTCTTATCGTAGTAAAATAGGTAATAAGCATAGGTAACCAACCCTCTCTCGACAGAACGGCAATGTACTAGGCTACCTACTACCTACCTAGTATTCCTAGTATTAGGCTAGAGCTAAATCATGTAGTCTTAATGGTACTAGCTAGCTACTAGTAGTAGTATTTACCTCTAGGTAGTAGTAGGCTAGGTAGTGTAAGCCAGGCGGAAAGTAACCTACTGGTATTTATCTAGGCTAGGTACTGTAAGCCAGCCGGAAAGTAACCTACTAGATAGCCTAGTAGGTAGGTTATAACCTGCTAGGTCGTGACTTTTCTTGTACTTTAATAGAAGAAAAAACTGAAAGCCTGGTTAGGCCAGGTTTGGTAAACCTTTATGATCTTCGTTGCAGTCAGGTAAAAGTGGTAAAGTTTTATTCTACCTATACCATGATCTGATACTGGATTAAAATGTGATTTTCATTGTTTGGTATTTCTATAGAAGCAGTCTGCACGGACTACAAGGAACGTAACCGCAGATACGACATCCACCAGGGATTGGGGCGTCCAATGTATTTTGCCGTGTTTAGTACTGGCCCCGGGGGGTTAATTACAGTCGTCCGAATAAATATTACTTAAATTCTTGTTCAGTAGGTAAAACTGCATAGAAAAACCGCAACTGCCATAGTCAAGGCCGCCGCGGATAAGTACTCTAGGTCTACCCATTGTTTTACTACTACGTGCTTTGAACGTTCCTGAGGTTCATTTTGTTAGCAATTGAGTAGCAGCTTTAGAGATGCTGGACCCCCTGAGACCAGTCTGTCCATTTTTCACCTGTCTGGTTCGTCACCATTTTTTTTAGCCGTTTCATCACCACATACCCAGAAATATTAAAATGCAGCAGTATAAAAATGCCACCTAAAAATGTAGTTTTTTCAGTTTAACAGTTTATTACGCTTGTCTTACAATGTAAGTAGCATAATTTCAGCAGAATACTAAACCCATAAAAATACCGTACCTAGGTAGTGAATGCCTTATTAGTGAATGCCGAGAGAGAGAAAAAAAATATACTAAGGTTAGAGATTTATTATCGCAGTCTAAGGAAAGTGGGATTAATGGTGATGAAACAGATTTCACAATGAAGTATTCTTGGTGACAAATGGGGTAGGTGATGAAAATGGGGTCTACCCGAAAAGATATGTTTTTGTTATGGAATGGTTCCACACATCTGCGAGTCTTAAGGGAGTCAGGCTATATGTTCAAAAAGGGTTTGGCTAAGGAAACCTGTTATAAAAGGAACTATACTAACCAAACCTAACATAGTAGGCCATGTTACTTACCTGGGGGCTCCACCCCTTAACCCACCGGTGAAGGAAATTCCACTTGTTTCTACACAACTATACAAACCCTCGGTCCTTAAAGTTAAGAATTGCTTACAGTGAAAATGGAACATGGCTGCTAAAACACATGAACAAATTTGGTAGGCAGTAACTGCTGTCAGGTAACTCTTAAGTCATGATGGCACACCGGCTTCTACCTTGGAATTTTATTTTTCCTACAGTTTTAGTGGTTTTGATGAAGAAGCAGTAATATTTTGGCAGTCAACTGTTATTTACTTCCCATCTCTACCCAACAATGATGGGTGACTTTGGGAATTCGGGGTTTGTTCCGATACGTAATACAAACCCTCGGTCCTTTAACAATAGGAAGGTAACTAGCGGCAGCTGGGACGGTCGTAAGCTTCGAACAAGGGGAGAACGGTAGTTAACTGCTTGTCCGATCGTGCGCGCGCCCGAGAGGTGAAGAATCACTTTTGCTTTCGGCCGCGGGTGTGAAGGACGTGTTAGTCATCGCTCTCTGCCCGTTTCATCGTCGTATGCTTTGTTTATATTGTGTTTTCTACTAATGGTTTGTTTGATCTTGAAAATGAAACTGTAAGTACACTGTTTTCATTTTCATTACTTAATTATGAATCAACATGGAGCTATCGCCGTAGAGGCGGCGATTTCCGCTCTTTTCATGAAATTGACTTGAATTATGTCTCGGTGCCGAGGGCGGGCGCACTCGCGCCGAGTCATGTATTTTGGGCGAAAGTGTGTATTTGAAAGATGTAAGTACTCTTTTTCATTATATTTTTGCCCTGTGCGTTCGTTGCCGAGAGCTTGATTGCGCACGGCACGAGCCTCTTATTTTGTATGAATAGAATGCAATGAAAGTGGATTCGCAATGCAGTTTTCTTTTCATTTTCATTTATTAATTGCATCAAATTTAATTTTGGATCAATTTCCGCTCTTACCCGGGTAATTAATCCTTACGATTGCTGTGAAAGTGAAATCGCAAGTGCAGTATTGTTCATTTTCATATTAATTTATGATAGCATAATATTATTATGGATCAAGTTTCCGCTCTTAACTTACCCGGGAATTGATCTTTCCCCTTTTTAAGTTCTATGAAGTGAATCGCAAGTGCAGTTATTCTGTTTTCATTTTCATAGTACTTTTCACTGCTGTGCGGGGGAGGGGGTAGGGAAGCGAAGGTCTGCCAGGAAGTCGTCGGAAAGCTCTCCCGCGACTCCCTTGGTATCATTTCTTCGTCTTCTTTCCTGCCCCCCCGCTCAGCTTCCTCGTATTTTGTATTTGGGGTCTTCCTTCCGTTTGGGGTGGGGCATGTCTCCCCCCCGTGCGTGAGGGAACCTCTCTTACTAATCTGTCTGTGCTACCGCAGGTGCTACATCCGTGGGAGACGACCTTGGACAGGTATGGGCCACTGCGGCTGCAGGGCGTGCCTAGCATCCACGATCTGCTGCAGCGTCTAGCAAGGTCTGGGGCGGTGACCTTGGAGCGGTCTCCACTACAACCTTCACGGCCGCTTATGCTGCTTCCCCCCGCTGGTCTACACTCCCCATGCTGTGTCGGTGACGCCGTCTGCCGCTTCTAGGGCCGGTCGCCGCCGTACCGAGGAGGGGTATGCCGCCGCCGCCTGTGTTTTCTTCGTGTTGCCTGCCCCAGACTTCCGCTGTTCCAGCAGCTCGCCCCTGGACCGGCCGCCAGTACCAGGTTCCCGCTGGCTGCTGATGATTCTACGAGGCGATGGCTGGGCCTGCCGTACATGTCGCTGATGTGGTTCCCGCTACTGGCTTGGCTGTCCCTTCTGTGTTTACCGCTGCCGCTGTTCCTGCCGCTCCTGAGCTGGTTACTGTTCCTGTCGCTCCTGGTTCCTGCGCCTGTCCATGCAGGTCCTGCCCATGTGTGTCTTCCCCAGTCCCAGGTCCTTCCGGACAGGTGCAGTCGGGCCGTGTTGCTTCGGCAATAGGCCCGACTCCGGCCTGGATGGAGGACCTGACGACTGTCCTGCGTGAGCTGACGAAGAAGAGGAAGGTGTCATCTTCGTCTTCGTCTGCTGCTGCCTCTTCCCCTTCAACTTCTAAGGCCCATAAGCCGAAGAAGAAGAAGGCTGCCTCCCCCCCCTAAGAAGTCTCCTTCGGGAACTTCTAAGGGCCCGTCCCACCTCGGTGGGACAGGGGGTCCTTCTGCTGGTCCTCCTGCTGCCTTGTCCCTTCCTGGGAGCCTTCGGGGAGGGGCGGGCCCCCCCGTTCCCCTCCCCTTTCCGTAAGGAAGAGATTAGACGGGGACCAGAGGAGTATCGGTTAGCTCTGGTACTCCTCGCCTGGTGCTAGCGGCGATGCCGCTACGCCAGGTTCCGGCTCGGTCTCTCGTTCGCGGGAGATCCCGAGTGTACGCTCTCCCTCGGGAGACCGTGCAGCCAAAGTTTCGGCGCCAAGACCACGGCACGGAGCAGAAGGCTGGCGAGAACCGCTCAGGTGACTCTCGCCAGGCCAGCGGCCGCTCTAGCAGCGACCAGCTGGTAACCGGGTTTTCCCCCCTAAGAAGACTCCTTCGGGAACTTCGAAGGGCTCGTCACACTCCGGTGTGACGGGGGGGTTCTTCTGCTGGTCCTCCTGTTCCTTCGGGAACGGGGCCCGTCTCCCCTTCTGAGAAGAAGAAGAAGACGGGGACCAAGGGTGTGCTGGCTACCGCTGGTACACCCTCGCCTGGTCTTGGCAGCTCTGCTGCTAAGCCAGGTACCGGCTCGGTTTCTCGTCCGCGAGAAGTTCCGAGTGTACGGTCTCCTTCGGGTGACCGTGCAGCCAAAGTTAAGACGCCTGAGTTCGCTCAGCGTCATGACCGAGGCACGGAGCAGAAGACTGTCGAGAGCCGCTCAGGTGACTCTCGCCAGGCCAGCGGCCGCTCTCGTAGCGACCAGCCGGTACTCGGTTGAACGTGACGGTCTCTGACCGGCCACAGGTTGAGGCTGGGAAGAGGTCCCCCAGGTCCCCTCGACCGACGGTACCAGCCTCGGCTGGTACCAGCGGTTTGACGTGCCGCGAGGACGCTCACCGGTCTCACCGCGAAAGCGAGCTCTGCAGGTCACCTGACCGCCGCTCCCACAGGGACCGGGCGGATACGGTGACCAGCAGCAGCTCGTCTGACGCACGGGACCGGGGTCGACGTGCTCAGTCGAGCCGCTCGCCACAGGTGAGCGGCACGGCCTGGCCTGCAGATCGATCCCCACCGCGGGTTGGTGATCGGCTGCAGCCCCCCACGTACGCTGGTCCTGCCAGCGAGCGGGGGGGGAGCGTCAGGTCTGTCTCTCCACTACCTTCAACTTCCTCGGGCTACACCGGGAAGAGCGAGGTAGCTAGGAGTGATCGTGAGAGGTGCGCCGCTCACGATCCCGTCACGACGCCGCACGTGCCACGTATGGTCTTAGGACCAACCAGGACGTACGCGCAAGTGATTGGAGGCGACCGTCATGGGGGGGAGGGGGTAGCGTCAGTTCTGTCTCTCCGATACCTTCAACTTCCTTGGCATACGCCAGGAAGAGCGAGGTATATAGGAGTGATCGTGAGATTGCGCCGCTCACGATCCCGTCACGACGCCGCACATGCCAGGTATTGTCTTAGAACCAGCCAGGACCGTACGCGCAACTGATTGGAGGCAACCGTCAGGGATCTGTTGCTGGTCGTTCTTCTGAAGGAGGAGGGTCTTGGGAGCTGCTCTTGTTGGAGGGACTGGACGGTCCTACTCCTCAAGACGCTGTAACTTCCGAGATTCAGAGTAACTTTGCCCAGGTTATTGCACTGATTCGTCAGCACAACGACCTGGGGGAAGGATCGCCGCTCCCACCCCACCAGCAGAGCCCATGTCTCTGCTCGAGTCGTTTTGGGGCCCGAGAGGGAACCCAAACCGACGGTGGGTTTGCCGCGATCGGAGCTTGCCGATTCTGTCTTGAACCAGAGTCTCTCGTCTCCGGACAAGAAGGCTCTCTCAGTTCTGGCCGGTCGATCAAGCTACTTCCACCTCCTCTACTGCGACAGCGGCTTTCTACGTGTCTTCGGACACCGTATTTAAATACTCCTTCGGTCCTCCTGAGAGGTTTCGACCTCGACGAGGACTGGAATGAGTCGGAGGACGGTATCGGCTCTCTCCTGTCAGGTGTTGATCAGCCCCACCCAGACGACGTTCACAGTGGCGGCAGACCCTTACCTACAGTGAGAGTTCGTAACCCTCCTCGGGGACGTTTTCCCAGACTCTGAGAGGCCATCGCCGCAAGGCGATGGTTGCTCCTACTCTTCTCCAACTGCTAGTTCCACTGGGAAGGCGAGCGAGTATCCAATTCCTCCCCCATTCCCTCTCTCCTTACGGCTACGAGGGAAAGGGGAGGGATCCTACAGAGATTTCTCTGTAGGATTCCACGTTGGGGACTGCGCTACCGGTGGGACCTTCGGGTCCTACCTGACGTAAGCCCCGGTCGTTGAGGAGGGATCCTGCCCCATTCTCGATTTCTACGGGAATTGAGAGGACCACCAGCCGATATCGTTTGACGAATTCGGTGGGGGTTTCGCAGAGTGCTTAGAATTCTACGGAATTTCTAGCGCATTCAGAGTGTTCGAGTTTTTTACGATCTCCAAACACTTAGGCGAGACCACGGTCCAAAGTGAGCGAGACGAGAATCCCCGATATGTTACACGATAATCGGGAACCTCGCCTATGCTCGAATTCCTGGAATTTCTAGCATTAGGAAGAAGACTGCTGCTGAAAGAAGACTATCTCACAGTAGGCGACCAACCTGGAATAGAGAAGAACGGACGGGAAATATCCAGTTTGGCTTGAACTATCGTCTTAGTATTCTGTTCACCATTGAAGCTTTCCTTCGAGGAAGACTTCTTCACTCTCTTTGATAGAGACCGAAGGTGGTCGATCTCCAATCCTCATTTTGTTTTCTTGAAGGAAAGAATTTAGGATGGAGATCGTTGTTCAGAATCCTACAAATATACTACGTATATTAACCTCGCGACATGATTCTGCTAAGCAGTTGAATGGTCCGAGGGGTAGGCGCATATCCTGGTTATTCTACGGATTGCGACTTAGACGAAAAGTATTCTAATTGAACTGCAACTCGGGTTGCCTGCAACCTCCCAGGAGTTTCCAGTTTCAATTTTATATACTTATGGTGTTGTCACAACAACACCATTTAAGCTTTTATATTTACCGAAATTCGTTTTCGCATAAATATAATTGCTCGAGCATATCTTTTTTATGCTCGGTGGTTCTAGCCGAACGCATTCCTTCGTGAAAGGATTACTTTGGCAACTCAGGATGACGAGTCGGCGACAGCTACTGCGTATTGAATTGCCCGAGGCATTTCAGTACCAGCTGCCGCTTCGAGATGGACGGTTGATTATGTCCTTCTCACCTGCTTTGATTGAATACCAACCGTATCTCTGCCCAACAATCACGGACTTAAGTCTCTGATTAACGGGGATTCTCGCATACATGAATGACCATCTACTGCTGTGATGCTAGTATTCATCGTCTTCGGTATTGCGAGAATTTTAAACAGAGATATCTATTCGACTCTCATCTTTCTGTTTACCGCATGGTAACAGAATTCTGTAATAGTCTCTTGCTGCATCGTATCTCGATAATGCGAATGATTTTTGCGGAATCTGAGTTTGTCCTCAAAATTTGTTCCGATACGTAATACAAACCATCGGTCCTTTAACAATAGGAAGTAGCTAGCGGCAGCTGGAACGGTCGTAAGCTTCGAACAAGGGGAGAACGGTAGTTAACTGCTTGTCCGACAGTCGCGCGCCGCGCGACTGGGAGGTAAACAAACCACTTTTGCTTTCGGCCGCGGGTGTGAAGGACGTGTTCGTCATCGCTCTCTGCCCGCTTCATCGTCGTATGCTTTGTTTATATTGTGTTTCTACTAATGGTTTGTTTGACTTGAAAATGAAACTGTAAGTACACTGTTTTCATTTTCATTACTTAATTATGAACCAACATGGAGTTATCGCCGTAGATGCGGCGATTTCCTCTCTTTTCATGAATTGAACCCTTGAATTATGCCTCGGTGCCGAGGGCGGGCGCGCTCGCGCCGAGTCATGTATTTTGGGCGAAAGTGTGTAATTGAAAAATGTAAGTACTCTTTTCATTATATGTTTGCCCTGTGCGTTCGTTACCGAGAGTGTGTTTGCGCTCGGCACGAGCCTTTTAATTTTTGTATAATAGAATGCAATGAAGTGGATTCGCAATTGCAATATTCTTTTCATTTATTTATTTGCATGAAATTTAATTTGGATCAATTTTCGTTCTTACCCGGGAATTGATCCTTACGATTTTTTTATGTGAAATGAAATCGCAAGTGCAGTATTCTGTTTCATTTTCATATATATTTTATGATAGCATCATATTATTGGATCAAGTTTCCGTTCTTACCCGGGAATTGATCTTTTCCCCTTTAAGTTCTATGAAGTGAATCGCAAGGGCAGTATTCTGTTTCATTTTCATATTACTTTTCACTGCTGTGCGGGGGTAGGGGAAGCGAAGGTCTGCCAGGAAGTCGTCGGGAAGCTCTCCCGCGACTCCCTTGGTATCCGATTCTTCGTCTTCCTTCCTGCCCCCCGCTCAGCTTCTTCGTTGTATTTTGTATTTGGGGTCTTCCTTGCGTTCGGGGTGGGGCATGTCTCCCCCCGTGCGTGAGGGAACCCCTCTTACTAATCTATCTATGTTACCGCAGGTGCTACATCCGTGGGAGACGACCTTGGACAGGTATGGACCACCGCGGAGGCAGGGCGTGCCTAGCATCCACGGCTGCTGCAGCGTCTAGCGAGGTCTGGGGCGGTCTCCACTACTACCACGGCCGCTTATGCTGCTCCCCCCCCTCCTGGTCTCACTCCCCATGCTGTGTCGATGACGCCGTCTGCCGCTACTAGGGCCGCAGCCGTACCGAGGTGGGGTTGCCGCCGCCGCCTGTTTTTTCTTCGTGTTGCCTGCCCCAGACTTCCGCTGTTCCAGCAAGCTCGCCCCTGGCCGGCCGCCAGTACCGCGCTGGCTGCCGATGATTCTACGAGGCGATGGCTGGGCCTGCCGTACCTGTCGCTGATGTGGTTCCCGCTACTGGCTTGGCTGTCCCTTCTGTGTTTACCGCTGCCGCTGTTCCTGCCGCTCCTGAGCTGGTTGCTGTTCCTGTCGCTCCTGGTTCCTGCGCCTGTCCATGCTGGTCCTGCCCATGGTGTGTCTTCCCAGTCCCAGGTCCTTCCGGGACAGGTGCAGTCGGGCCGTGTTGCTTCGGCAATAGGCCCGACTCCGGCCTGGATGAGGACCTGACGACTGTCCTGCGTGAGCTGACGAAGAAGAGGAAGGTGTCATCTTCGTTGTTCGTCTGTTGCTGCCTCTCCCCTTCGACTTCTAACACCATAAGCCAAAGAAGAAGAAGGCTGCCCTCCCCCCCCTAAGAAGTCTCCTTCGGGAAACTTCTAACGGGCCCGTCCCACCTCGGTGGGACGGGGGGTCCTTCTGCTGGTCCTCCTGCTCTTCCTTCGGGAGCGGGGTCCCGTCTCCCCTTCCGTAAGGAAGAGATAGACGGGGACCAGAGGAGTATCGGTTAGCTCTGGTACTTCCTCGCCTGGTGCTAGTCGGCGATGCCGCTACGCCAGGTTCCGCTCGGTCTCTCGTTCGCGGGAGATCCCGAGTGTACGCTCTCCCTCGGGAGACCGTGCAGCCAAGTTTCGGCGCCAGAGTTCGCTCGGCGCCAAGACCACGGCACGGAGCAGAAGGCTGGCGAGAACCGCTCGGGTGACTCTCGCCAGGCCAGCGCCGCTCTCGCAGCGACCAGCTGGTAACCGGGTTTTGTTATTCCACCCCTAAGAAGACTCCTTCGGGAACTTCGAAGGGCTCGTCACATTCCGGTGTGACGGGGGGGTTCTTCTGCTGGTCCTCCTGTTCCTTCGGGAACGGGGCGGGCCCGTCTCCCCTTCTGAGAAGAAGAAGAAGACGGGGACCAAGGGTGTGCTGGCTACCGCTGGTACACCCTCGCCTGGTCTTGGCAGCTCTGCTGCTAAGCCAGGTACCGCTCGGTTTCTCGTCCGCGAGAAGTTCCGAGTGTACGATCTCCTTCGGGTGACCGGTGCAGCCAAAGTTAAGACGCCTGAGTTCGCTCAGCGTCATTGACCGAGGCAGGAGCAGAAGAAGACTGTCGAGAGCCGCTCAGGTGACTCTCGCCAGGCCAGCGGCCGCTCTCGCAGCGACCAGCCGGTACTTCGGGTGGACGTGACGGTCTCTGACCGGCCACGGGTTGAGGCTGGGAAGAGGTCCCCCAGGTCCCTCGGACCGACGGTAACCAGCCTCGGCTGTACCAGCGGTTTTGACGTGCCGCGAGGACGCTCACGCGGTCTCACGGCGAAAGCGAGCTCTGCAGGTCACACCTGACCGCCGCTCCCACAGGGACCGGCGGATACGGTGACCAGCAGCAGCTCGTCTGACGCACGGGACCGGGTCGACGTGCTCAGTCGAGCCGCTCGCCACAGGTGAGCGGCACGGCCAGGCCTGCAGATCGATCCCCACCCGCGGGTGGGTTGGTGATCGGCTGCAGCCCCCACGTACGCTGGTCCTGCCAGCGAGCGGGGGGGGAGCGTCAGGTCTGTCTCTCCACTACCTTCAACTTCCTCGGGCTACACCGGGAAGAGCGAGGTAGCTAGGAGTGATCGTGAGAGGTGCGCCGCTCACGATCCCGTCACGACGCGCACGTGCCACGTATGGTCTTAGGACCAACCAGAACGTACGCGCAAGTGATTGGAGGCGACCGTCAGGGGGAGAGGGGGGTAGCGTCAGGTTTCTGTCTCTCCGATTACCTTCAACTTCCTCGGCATACGCCAGGAAGAGCTGGTATATAGGAGTGATCGTGAGAGATGCGCCGCTCACCGATCCCGTCAACGACGCCGCACGTGCCAGGTTTGGTCTTAGGACCAACCAGGACGTACGCGCAAGTGGAGTTGGAGGCAACCGTCAGGGATCTGTTTGCTGGTCCTTCTTCTGAAGGAGGAGGGTCCTGGGAGCTGCTCTTGTTGGAGGGACTGGACGGTCCTACTCCTCAAGACGCTGTAACTTCCGAGATTCAGAGTAAACTTTACCCAGGTTATTGCACTGATTCGTCAGCACAACGACGGGGGGTAAGGATCGCCGCTCCCACCAGCAGAGCCCATGTCTCTGCTCGAGTCGTTTTGGGGCCCGAGAGGGAACCCAAACCGACGGTGGGTATGCCGCTATCGGAGCTTACCGATTCTGTCTTGAACCAGAGTCTCTCGTCTCCGGACAAGAAGGCAAGGCTCTCTCAGTTCTGGCCGGTCGATCAAGCTACTTCCACCTCCTCTACTGCGACAGCGGCGTTCTACGTGTCTTCGGACACCGTATTTAATACTCCTTCGGTCCTCCTGAGAGGTTTCGACCTCGACGAGGACTGGAATGAGTCGGAGGACGGTATCGGCTCTCTCCTGTCAGGTGTCGATCAGCCCCACCCAGACGACGTTCACAGTGGCGGCAGACCCTTACCTACAGTGAGAGTTCGTAACCCTCCTCGGGAAAAACGTTTTTCTCCTGACGATACGTTTTCCCAGACTCTGAGAGGCCATCGCCGCAAGGCGATGGCTGCTCCTACTCTTCTCCAACTGCTAGTTCCACTGGAAGGCGAGCGAGTATCCAATTCCTCCCCCATTCCCTCTCTCCTTACGGCTACGAGGGAAAGAAGGATCCTACAGAGATTCTCTGTAGGATCCCACGTTGGGGACTGCGCTACCAGGGGGGACCTTCGGGTCCTACCTGACGTAAGCCCCGGTCGTTGAGGAGGGATCCTGCCCCATTCTCGATTTCTACGGGAATCGAGAGGACCACCAGCCGATATCGCGTTTGACGAATTCGGTGGGGGTTTTCGCAGACTGCTTAGAATTCTACGGAATTTCTAGCGCATTGAGAGTGTTTAGAGTTTCTTACGATCTCCAAACACTTAGGCGAGACCACGGTCCAAAGTGAGCGAGACGAGAATCCCCGATATGTTTACACGATAATCGGGAACCTCGCCTATGCTCGAATTCCTGGAATTTCTAGCATTAAGGAAGAAGACTGCTGCTGAAAGAAGACTATCTCACAGTAGGCGACCAACCTGGAATAGAGAAGAACGGACGGGAATATCCAGTTTGGCTGGAACTATCGTCTTAGTATTCTGTTCACCATTGAAGCTTTCCTTCAGAGGAAGACTTCTCCTTCACTCTCTTTAATAGAGAACGAAGGGTGGTCGATCTCCAATCCTTATTTGTTTCTTGAAGGAAAGAATTTAGGATGGAGATCGTTGTTCAGAATCCTACAAAATATACTACGTATATTAACCTCGCGACATGATTCTGCTAAGCAGTTTGAATGGTCCGAGGGGTAGGCGCATATCCTGGTTATTCTACGGATTGCGACTTAGACGAAAAGTATTCTAATTGAACTGCAACCCCGGGTTGCCTGCAACCTCCCAGGAGTTTCCAGTTTCAATTTTAATATACTTATGGTGTTTGTCACAACAACACCATTTTAGCTTTTATATTTACCGAAATTCGTTTCGCTTAAATATAATTGCTCGAGCATATCTTTTTATGCTCGGTGGTTCTCAGCCGAACGCATTCCTTCGTGGAAAGGATTACTTGCAACTCAGGATGACGAGTCAGCGACAGCTACTGCGTATTGAATTGCCCGAGGCATTTCAGTATCAGCTGCCGCTTTGAGATAGACGGTTGTTTATGTCTTTCTCACCTGCTTTGATTGATAACAACCGTATCTCTGCCCAACAATCACAGACTTAAGTCTCTGATTAACGGGGATTCTCGCATACATGAATGACCATCTACTGCTGAGAAACGCTAGTATTCATCGTCTTCGGTATTGCGAGAATTTTAAACAGAGATATCTATTCGACTCTCATCTTTCTGTTTACCGCACGGTAACAACGAATTCTGTAATATCTCTTGCTGCATCTATCCCGATAATGCGAATGAATTTTTTGCGGATCTGAGTTTGTCCTCAAAATATCTTGTATTCGGAGGTGTACAAATTGTTCATTGTTCACCCCGGATTAGCAGATGTATTGAAAGACATCGCCTACTCCCACACCTGCCAGCGCTACTTCCAAAACGTTCAGCCCATGAGAAGCAGTTCTTCAAGCGGCTCTCCCCTGTGTTTCATTACTGAAGAACGCCCCGCTTTCATTGCACAACGACAGCAATGAAATGGCGGTTAGCGTTTTCAGTCATTTGTAAGCACAGGTTTAGAATCTTGAGATTCCTTCTCTCGATTCAGCTGGAAGACGTAGGTTGCATTCATTGCCTACCATTCGTCTTCAACGTCACATAGTGTTGTTTCTCCTTAAGCTGAGATTCAACGTCTATGAGATTTTCTTGCCATCAGGGACCTAGGTCTTTTGAAGGCAATTGACTTTCGCCTTTTGAGCTTATGCATTAAGAGAATCATCGCCGCGCCGTCCGGCATCGGTGACTAACAAATATTTTATTTGTTTGGTCTCTCAGCATAACTCTTTAAAGGGCGAAGGTCACGTGACTTACCCGGATGCTTGGACAACTTGCCTCTACTGATTCCGAACCAGTCAGTCGGCAGCTGTCAGAGCGTCCGAGTCAGTTACGAACTATGCTGTGGACTTAGTTCGGTTGTTCCAGAGCAATCATTACTTCGTCTTAATAGCTTGTCAGTATAGTACTGTACATAACCAAAGTCGAGAAGAGGGGATAGGTCATACGAATATTCCCTTCTTTTCGTCTTAGGTAACTGCATGACTTCTCTTGAGAAGTCAAGCACAAGGGATGGGGATTTGTGACGCTCGATTTCGTACCGATCTTCGTAGCGAAGACTCAGAACCCTTCGGTAACTGACGATTGGTTCGAGTCCTTCACAATACCCTCCCTAATGGACGTCACCGCCTCCGATACGAAGGCTATGCTGCTTTGTCCTGTGAAGGTGCGACGGAGCTGTCTGAAGAAACTCGACACCCAGGATGAGTGTGGACGCCTCTTCATCATTCTCTCACGCGTTCCGCAAGAACTTCTCCGTGGCGCAGGTAATGAAGGCATGGCGCCTGGTCCAA
This sequence comes from Macrobrachium nipponense, assembly GCF_015104395.2. NCBI lineage: Eukaryota > Metazoa > Arthropoda > Malacostraca > Decapoda > Palaemonidae > Macrobrachium > Macrobrachium nipponense. Next base: position 49,428,107 of record NC_061090.1, on the reverse strand, counting down.
CCGGACCGCATGCACCTCCTTCTAACCTTCAGGATATTGCCCACAGTTCCTTGGATCTTTTTCCTTGGGAACCTTGGTGGTTGCTCAACACGTGTGTAGTTACCCAGACCCTCGCAGGCTGAACAGCATCGAGTCCTGGTGTGACCGTAAGAATGGATGAGGAATGAGAGTGTGACTGGCTCCTCTTCCCATCTTTTTCTTCCCTCTACCTTTGGGTAGAGGGACACGGTCGTCACCCTGCTGGGTAAGGACGAGATGCAGGTGAGCTACTCAATAGAGCACCATCCTATCCCTTTCAGTAGGGATAGGAAGTAAATATCCACCACTTCCTCCAACAATGGGGGAGGAAGTGGATGCCAAATTGAGAACAAACCCATCATTTTATGATTGTCTCTTGCAAACAGGAACAAGTTCTTGCTTGCTGTACGAAGAGATACGCTTGCCTCTCTCTTAGTACTTGGCCCAGAGGTCCTGACCATTGATCCTGCGGTGCACACCCCGATCAATCGGACAGAGGTTTTTGGATCCCTCCCTTGCTCTTTACGACCAGGGAGGCACTCCAGGGTTGGACGAACACCAGTCTGTTCACCAAAAAGACTCAGATTCCTCCCACCAAGAAGTGAGTCTTCCTATTGTTAAAGGACCGAGGGTTTTTGTATTACGTATCGGAACAAATGACATTTGTCGAAAATTGCATTTTTCCTAACTATACAAACCTGAGGTCCTTTACATATAGTCCCACCTCATGCCACCCCTCACTCTGCAACTTTTTGCATGGGTGGGCCTAAAGCAAAAGTGATTCTTCACCTCTCGGCGCGCGGGCCGCGCGCACGATCGGACAAGCAGTTAACTACCGTTCTCCCCTTCCCCTCTTGTTTCGAAGCTTACGACCGTCCCAGCTGCCGCTAGTTACCTTCCTATTGTTAAAGGACCTCAGGTTTGTATAGTTTAGGAAAATGCAATTTTCGACAAATTGTCATATTTGGCCTTAATTTCTAACTTTGGAGAAAATACTTACTTCAAAGGAGGAGTAGAGGTCTTTAGCTCCGTTTTTTCCACCAACAAGAAGTCGCGACTGATGCCCATCTCCGGTGTCAAGACGCGTTATAATGTACTTTTTCGGAGGTGGCTAGCGTTGATTGTAGGTGGCCTGCTGTGATATTTTACTACCCTAGGTAATAGTAGTTGAACTGAATTGTTTCGCTGAACATGTTCAATTCAAAATGTCAAAGTGAAGCACCATACTGTCATCACCAAAGCACCAAAACATTTGACAGTAAATGAAAATATAAAAAATCACAATAATAGGTATTTAGGGTAGAACACCACGGCAGGCCAACCCTCATCACGGTGGACGGGTCTTATTCACTCGATATTTAATTGGTGAAACAGAATACAATTGCAACTCTAAGCATACCATTTAAAAGACTGAAGTTTCGTCAACATAATGTGATATATGAAAGCCCCATACAAACTAAAATAAGCATGTGAGCTCTTCGTAAAATATGTTTTCACGGCAGTTTTTGAAATCCATATGGCGGCTACGTTTTGCATGGACGGTTCTCATCAGTGACGGCCACCATATTTCCCCAGCCTTCCCAGCACTCATTTGAACAATGTTAGCGATATATGTAACGTTTATTGATCTTACTCAGATTGCAGTTGTAATCAGCACATAAAACATTTGTTGCCTATTATATGAAAGTATGAACTTGTTATTCCTGGGGTTATGGTTGGAACTGAATTCATTCTTACCTTGTAATCGTGGTTTTTATCCTTACTGCCATCACACTGAAACTCCACAGTGCTTATTTGATTGTAATTATACACATTTTGGTCTTAATTCACTCCACAGTGCACTTGAACCACGCTGTGGTTCCTGGTTCCTAAGCACTCACTCCGCAAACACAGTTACGAGCAGCAGACGACAACACTGATTATGAGATGCAAAGCTTTATTCCCTTAATTGTTTACTTTACTCAATATTTAGTTTAACTTTACTTCAAAATGTTTATTTAATTCATGTCTATTATCCCTTTTTTGCAACCAAATTAACCCCCAAAAATTACAAATGTTTCGGATGTATACTTACGAGCAGACGACGTGAGGAAAAATGACTCATCGTTGCCAATCTAGTGGAGCGTCATACATACGCCGATGCATTTACAAACTGTTTCGATGAATTCTAGTTGTCATAGTAATGCAGTAATGATAAAATTGCTGTAATATGTACGTATATATAATACAAATAGATACGCTAATTTCACTTATTTCCCCGGTTTTGTGTAAGTCTTATAGCTAGTTTGGAGGGTAAACACATACCAATTGACAACACTGATAAACAATTGAAGAGCGCAAAACGCCGCAAAGAATGCCGTAGTCCCCTTGAATAAGTGCTGGTAAGAGGTTGGTTTACGATTGTTGTGATGAAAGTGCCCCAGCGTCTATGGGGTACAAGGGGTGTGCAGATTTAGCACAGGAAATGGAAGTTTGTTGACACAAGCGACTCCGTAAACATCAAGATGGCGTCAATCTTCGAAACATTTTTAGTTGTAAGTAAAAATTTCTAAAGCGTTTTGGTGAGATTTTCCACTGCCGTAGCCACCCCTTTTCAGTCACCCTCTGTTTAAATCTTAATTTTATGTCATGACACTTACCTGGCAGGTATATATAGCTGTATTTTCTGAAGTCCGACAGAATTTAAAAACTTCCGACACACGCAGTGGTCGGCCAGGTGGTTAGTACCCATTTCCCGCCGCTGGGAGGCGGGTATCAGGAACCATTCCCATTTTCTATTCATAAATTTTCTGTCGCCGGTACTGAAAACACCCTGTTTTTCAGTACCTCCGCTTAGGATTTTTGGAAACTTCATTTGCCGCTAAGTATCCTAATTGTCTTTTAATTTATTTACTTGGATTTGTGCTAGGCATACGCTATCTTAAATTGATTTTGAATTTGATTCATTTTTGCATAAGATATCTGAATCTAGTTAGGCTAGTTTTCAGAGGGTGTTTTTTTTTTTTTTTTTTTTTTTTTTTTTTTGTCCCTGCAAAGATAGGGTGTGGCTACCGAAAGCTTCGGTAGTTCCGCACTTGGGGGGCGCAATTAATCAGAAACATGTCTATTTCCCGTAAGGAAAAAGTATGATTCGTATGTACGCAATTAATCAGTAACGTGTCTAATTCCGTAAGGAAAAAGTTTGTTTAGTATGTACGCTATTAATCAATTACGAAAGTCAGGGTAGTGATACTGCTAACCTTCCGGTAGATTTTTTTTTTTGCCTAACGCTGTAGTATGGCCTACGGGTTATGACTATGTCTGCGAGAGGTGATCGCTCTCCGTTCATTGTTGTGAAGAGTTCTACTTCTGTTTTTGTTACGCCTAACCCTGTAATGTTGCCTTCGGGCCCTAAAACAGTGTCTGTAGAGGTTATTGCCCTTTCTCTTATACTATTTCGATTCGTACTTGAATCGAAAGTGTTTGCTTTTAGAGAGCAATAGTGAAGTGGCTAAGTGCAGTGACAGTGCCCCTTGTGTAGTGGAGGGTGCGTCAGATCGGCCTTATAACGCCTCTAGTCTAGACCTCTGTCGAACTCCCAGAACCAAGGGAGAGGGCATGTCGAAAGCCGAAGGAGGGTTACAGGGAACCCCACCGATCTGGCGTGCCTTCGGCAGTTTCTGATGAAAATACCCAGACTGCCAAAGTGCGTGCACATGCACGAATCCTGAAGGATTGCTTCTCGTCCTCCGAGGCGTCTCCCCGCACAAGGGTTGGAGCTCTCGGAAGGACTCGCGCCCTCTAAGAAGCTTTATAGAAGAGGACGCTTCACGTCCCTTCTCCCTCGTTATGTGTTTCAGTGAGAAGTAAGAAGGCGAAAGTTGCCTGATCACGTGTACTTCTTTCCACCAAGAATAGGAAAAAGAAGGCAGTTTCTCTCGCTTGTTTTGACGCCTGTCAGGAGCGTGACGCTTTTCTG
>NC_061090.1:49401772-49423631 GCF_015104395.2 Macrobrachium nipponense | reverse complement strand
TGCAATAGGTAAGATGCGTTGTTCAGGTTGTTTACTTCGCACTCTGTAGGTTGACAATGACAAGCTGTGACTTTCGGGCAGATGAATCAGACGCCGCCCTACTCCTTATCAGTGAGTAAACAACGGATACGAGTATTGTAAATTAAACAGCGCACCACACAGACGGGACAGACTGCTCAGTGCTCAGCCAGTCGTTTTCGAGACACATCTAACGCTCAGAGTAGAGGCCAGCTGCCCAAGTGACAATTTGACAAGTTTGCTGTCGTTTCGGAGACACGTCTCACGCTCAGAGTAGAGGCCAGCTGCCCAAGTGATCAAATTGACAAGTTTGCTGCCAGCACAGATAATGTCAGTTATGAGCTCGAGAGTACGTTCTTCGTTGGTGATAATGATGTGTCTCTAATATTTTACCATCTTACCACTCTCATTTGAAGGCCGTTACGATTAATTTATAATGATCAAGTATTTATTCGCCTATGAATGCACAAAAATAAAACGATCAGCTGCACAAGTTGAGTAACATACCAGCTTTGAAGGAAATGCCTCAAAATGTTTTTTTTTTATACATATAGTTTCACTAATCAATGTGGACCGGGTCCAACAAAAGCTCATGGGACAAATTATTGTATACATTGAAAAATATGAACCATCAGACTCCAAGTTTGTTATTTTTAATACATGAATATAACACAATATTACTATAACAAAACAGCTTAATTCTATATAATAATACAAAACATCCGATTTCAACATTTCTTTTACATGTATTAATTTGTGCTACGCATATAGGTATTGTCAAATAACGAACGCAATATCTACCGAAACATTTTTTATGACGAATTCTTTAAACTGATACAAGCTGAGAGTGATGGGTTAGCTAAATATCTTAATTAGGCCCCTAGAGTTCCCTACTGCAAGCAGTAGAAAGATGCTTAGTTGCAAAAACTACTACATATTAGTTGTGATTAACTGTTGCAAAAATTTTAGAAAAGGGTAAATTTGCTGTTGTGCTGTGGTTCACTGCAAATTTGTTCACGAAGGCATTCACGTTCATGTTCTTGGTCCGATCTGAATATTGAAGGATTCTGAGTTTAGACAGTTTCTGGCCAATGTTAGCTAACAACACGAGGTTTAACCAACAACCTAAACAAGATATAGACTCCAGATTTCCCAGTAATCACAATAAGAAAGAGCAAATTCAGTAAATTTAAAGAACTGAAAATGAATGATTTTGATATAATTATGAGAAAGGCAAAAAGAAAAAAAAAACCCTAGGCTGTGAAAAATGACCCGTTACCCGTAAGTGATTCAAAAGAGGCAAAATACTTTGATCAGTTGCGGGAGCTATATTTTGATATTGTCAAAATGAGTTTAGCACAGCCATCCTTTCCAAATAGCGAAAAGCTTGCTTGTATAAAGCCTGTATATAAAGGAAAGAGAGATAAAGAAAATTTAAGTTTCTATAGAATAATATCGAGCCTATCGTACTTATCAAAACTTATGGAAATGGTCCCCGTAGGTGAGTATAGTGTCGTCAGTGCACCTCATGTGGTACCTGTAACCATTTTCATTCCTTTTACTGTACCTCTGTTCATATTCTCTTTCTTCCACCTTCCTTTCTGCTCTCTCCTTAACTATCCATTCATAGTGCAACTGCGAGATTTTCCTCCGGTTACACCTTTCAAACTTCTTAACTGTCAGTTTCCATTTCAGCACTGAATGATCCCATAGGTCCCAGTGCTTGGTGTAGGATGGTTTGAATATGTGTAATGTCTGTTGCCAAGAGGGCAGCGCGATTAGCGCCAATGTAGCCTGTATGTCTGCAACTCGCTTGGAGTAATCGAGAACTGGAGTGATACACGGGTTTCTTCTGTTTCCTACATATGGCGCAATGAGTAGGATACATAAAGAATATTCATTTCTACACCAGGGAGAACGTCTTTCACGGCAACATGTAGTTGCCTAAGGTCGATAAGCATTGCAAGCCCTTAGCGACCGTTTGGCTACAATTCCGAGTGGCTTGCACCTAAAGAGCGGCCCCAGGGCCCCGGCCCCACCACTACCAGAGAACTGTGCTTTGAAAATGTCATCAGCCTCCTACAGGACTTGGAAATGGTCCATGACACATTGGCTCAGGCTGCATAAGCTTCAACCAGCAGATGCAGTTCAACACATCAGGGTTCATTGCACCCCAGAGTTGCAACGTATGCTGGATGCCATATATAGTGATTTACAGTGGCTAACTTGTCTCTAGAAGGGGCTTTGGATGCTATAGGGGCCATGGTTCGGCGTGCATCGAACCAGGCTGTGCATTGGGCTGAGTTTTTATGTGTATATGCAAGGGCGCGAGGAGTCCATTGGCGAATATTTAGCAAAATGCTCTCAAAAGGCCATGGACTGTGGCTTCCAGTGTCCTAGCTGTTATTGTGATTTGTCTGAATAGATGCTTTTTAGAAAGCTTCTGGTAGGTCTAATGGATGAGATATTGAAAAGAGACCTCTATAGGTCAGTGATTATGTTTGTAAGTGTAGATGCCCTAAGGGCAGTGTGGTGCAACATACAAGCAGCCCGCAAAGATGCATCCATGACCCAGCATGACACCTGGCATCAAGAGCCACGTGTGGCGGATGTGGAGACAGACCCTAGCCATCCCCCCTCCCAAGTGTGCAACATTGAAGAGTAATGGGAGGGCCTCAGTTCCCATCAATGCTTGTGTGTGTGGGAACTGCGGACTGTGCAGCACGAGCCCTTCCGAAAGGTGTTGTGCCCAGCAAGAAATAGTGTTTGTCAGGGCTGCCAAAAAATTAGCCACTTGAAACGATTTTGTAGGAGCAAGAAGAAGATGGTGAATGATAAGCCTGCTTCAACAGTAACACCGGGGGCAGTCACTGCTGGGGTACAACCCAGTGCCAGTATGCAGCCTACTAAACAAGTGGTAGTGTCCTCATCAGTGCATAGCCCTAGGCCTAAAGGTTACAGCCCTGTACAGCCTGTGGTAGACACTGGGACCCAAGTGTGTGTTGCAGGCCCCACCCTGCTGTCGACCCTCATTGAAAGGCCTGCCCTTTCACGACGCTGTGGGGCCCTACGTGATGTTGCCAACATTAGATCGGAGTGTATGGGGACTGGCCCCCTTTGCGCTCAATATGGTGACAGAACAATCATCCAAGAAGTGTACTTCATCAAGTCTTGCAAGGTCATTCTTTCTTCATTGCTGCTTGTAAGGACCTTGGTCTCCTGCCCAGTCCTTTCCTCACCACTTACCGTGTCAGCAATCCTTGCACTTGAGCATAAGGTACCCACCACCATTGGGCAGTCCCTGCCTAAGCCCTCATCATTGCCCTTCCCACCAGTGGAGGAGAACGTTCCAAAGTTAGAGCAGTGCCTCTTGGCGCTTTTTTCGTCATTGGCATTCAATACAGAAAGGGAGCCACTCCCTGTTGTAATGTATTGTGGTTTGTAGCTGCATGCATGGCCATGGAGGGAGACTCAAATTAGGCGTCTATCTTTTAAGATTTATTCTATCTTCTGGCTTACAAACATACACATGGTACACAGTAGATAATACAAAAGTATTGTTTCTCAGTAACAGAAACAGTAACATTTCAATACATCACACCCTCCACGCCTTATGAAAGATCTTAAAAACACTTCAGCAAAAGTACAAAATAATACAAGTATACTTATAAAAATATAGGAAACTCACAAATCAAGGTGTTGGACAGGTTTACGTATACGACACTAGAACGTCTCACAACTGGTGTGTTCACAGGGCTAACTCTGTCAGTTACTTTACTAACATTTTCAGAACCTTGCACATTAGCTTCACTATTTTTCATTCAGTGAAAATTGGATTCAGAGTTAGGTGAGAAATGACCATCATTAGCAACCTTAAAATTATCATCAGCCTTAAAATTAGCATTACCTTCAATTAAACAAGAGGGTTTTTACTTGTTTAAACATTGATCCAAAATGGTCTATGTACAGTAAGTTCCAGAAGTGAAGCGACAAATCTTCTATAGAAACTCATGGGGTTGCCAGTTAGTATATTATTCCAATTATTGTCATCCTATTTATCTGATAACGTATCAGTGATTAACTGAATAAGCGCACAAAGTATTTCCCCAGTGAATGATCAATGTTAGTTCAGTAATTGTTTGTTAATAGAAAAAAAAAAGAATTTCCCCAAAGAAACATCTGCGGCTTCCAAAGTGTGATATGAAGTGTTCACCATAGAATGGCAGCAGGAACCGTGTGGATAAGCATTGGCCTAATATTTGTAAATTAACTTTCTACTTTTATAGCGTAATATCGAAAGTTATTATGATTTCTTTTGATAAAGCACAGAGAAAGTTTAGCATCTGATTAAATGAAATATAAACAAGACAAGTTGGTGTAAAAAAAAAAAAAACGAAATCCAAGTTATGTGCGCGTTTAGCGTTGGTTACATGGTTAGGCCTATTTCAAGAATCAAGGAAATATATTTTCCAGCTTTGCTAGTTAATAATTTCATGGAATTTGTTCTCGATTGTGCAAATTTTTGCATGCGGAATGCGTTCAGGGTCGCACCAGACAAGTATTTCGTAGGTTTCCACTTTGTTTCTTTCAGTGCATAAGGTGAGACTATTCCTTGTCCATACGATCCGGAGTGTGAATATGCTTGGCGAGTATTATTTTAATTCAAGTATCCCCTGTTATGTTCTCTCTCTCTCTCTCTCTCTCTCTCTCTCTCTCTCTCTCTCGTCTCTCTCTCTCTCTCTCAGAACGTTTTATCTATCAGGAATAACCAGAGGTCTGCTTTTAAGAATCGAGCACTAGGCCCTATTAGTCATGCTCGGGTGCTTCTTTATATATATTTATATATATATATATATATATATATATAATATATATATATATATATATATATATACATACTATATATATATCCCAAAAAACTCATAAATTTCTATTATGCAATAATACTTGACTGGATGGAACTGATTGCTGGTTGTCAGTGGTGATATGAATTTGGGTGATATCACTCCCTTATGATACGCCCAATTACGCAAATTCAGTCTTAAATTTCACGGTTGGGATATGATTCGAAGATTTGAAGTAATAAGTTGAAGTGAAAAAGGTGGAGTTAGTATTGTGGGTAGAGGTAGAGGTAGAGGGGGGAAGGGGTGGGGTTGGTTGGGGTCTGTCCGTCTCCCTACTTAACCAGATGGTTGTTTTACGGGTGTTCTGGTTGTTTGCGACCGACTCTTATTTTTTATAATAGCGAGTCTGTTTCCCAGGTGCAAGGATAGGTCCTGGTGTCGGTCCTGAAGGTTCTATCTTTGCCTAAATAACAGACAGTGGCCCTGCATTGTAAGCCTTGCAATGCCCGGAACTAGGCCTAGTCACCTGAGGTAGCAGCAGCAGTTAGAGCCTTTCTCGAAGATGGTGTTTTATGCTCGGTCCTAGAAGCTAGAGTCAGAACTACCAACCACCCCCAACTTCTCCATTGAATCTAGGTGCATTCTTGGTTGATTATGTTTAATGTCGCGGAGATTTTCCCTTCACATTCTATTGATACTTGCATGGTTTTATGCATCTTCGCTAAAATAATTGATAATACACTATAATATTAAATATTTGTTTCCACATTGCTCGAAAATATACATTGGTAATGTTGGTAATCCTGTGTGAACGAAAATTTCAAATTGTTCGTGTCTATAGTTGAACTAATTGCTATACTTTAAAATAATTACTAGTACCGTAATTTTTCTTATGATTGTTATAAATATCATTGATTTGATATTTGTGCATCATATGTTAGCTTTATTTTGCTTGATAGAGCTTTCACTGTAGAAAAAAATATATTTTTCAGCTACGAGTTGTAGTTGCCAGTTAGTGAATTTCGAACGAAATTCTCTGAAATTTGTCGCTTCAGTTTTGGAACTTACTGTACAACATCTCCATCACTACTAACAATTTTACATGAAATGGGACCAGTACATCTTCCACAATCCCTGGACTGTTAGGTGGTCCTGCCCTGGAATAATTCCTAAAATATCCAAAGTGATCACCCTCTTATTCTCTGCAACTCTTCCCCTATTACCTTTGCAATTTCTAGCTTGGGCTTCCTTGCAATTTTACAACATGATCATTTAAAAATCAGGTCTCAGTAAATTAAATCTTGTTTTCAATCTTCTTTTCATCATAAGTTCACAAGGAGGAATACCAGTTGTGATGTGAGGCATGATACGGTAATCAAACAAAAATCTATGCAAAATTTCATCCTTCCTTCACATTTTTTCAAAGCAGTTTTAAAGGTTTTGACAGCATTTTCAGCTAACCCATTAGTAGAAGGATGATACAGAGCACTAGTAACATGACGAATTCCATTCTTATTTACAAAACTCTGAAATTCTTCACTAACAAAAGCTGTAGCGTTGTCACTCACTATTACATCGGGTAATCCATGTGTACAAAATATATGTCTTAATTTTAGACTGTAACTTTAGAAGTACAAACCTTGAGTGGGAACTACTTCTAGCCTTTTAGACTATGCATCGATTACAACTAAAAACATTTGGCCTTCTATAGGTCCAGCATAATCTATGTATACGAGACCATGGTTTACTAGGGAACTCCCAAGGATGCAATGGCTGTTTATCGATGGCACAATGACAATACTGCTGACACATTTTACATGAATTTACCTTCCTCTCTAAATCTTTATCAATATGAGGCCACCATACATAACATCGAGCTAAGTTTTTCATTTTCACAATACCTGGATGAGTATCATGAAGCTCATCAGTAACTTTTTCTCGTCCCTGTGGCGGTACAATAATTCTATTTCCCCATAAATACAACCTTGCAACACTAAGTTCATTTTTTCAACTAACATATGGTTGATAATCTAATCTTCATTTAATTCAAAATATCATCCCAACCATTCAGAATACATGACCTGACCTGAGATAGTACAGGATCTCTATCAGTCCATCTGCGTATATCAGAGGAATTAACATTAGTAGTATCAACATGTTCAAGTAACAAAACCTCTTCTCCTACATTCGGAGGTTCAAATTCATTAATTTGCATAGGAAATCTGGACAGACAATCTGCATTTGGAATTTTACACCCTGGTTTATACTTCAGTTTATAGTCATAACCAGAAAGAACTAATGACCATCTAATGATCCTACCAGAGGCTATATGGGGTACTGCCTTACCATCTCCCAACAAACCTAGTAATGATTTATGGTCAGTCCATATTTCAAACTTCCTGCCATACAAGTATTTATGAAATTTATTAACTGCCCAAATTACACTTAAACCTTCTTTTTCAGTCTGACTATAATTCTTTTCTGACCTAGTTAATGTTCTGGAAGCATATGACACTGGTTTTAATGAACCACTTTCACCCTCTTGCTCCAATACTGCTCCAAGACCAAAAGAACTAGCATCACAAGTCAAGAATAAGGATCTATCAGGATTGTAATTTACAAGTAAAGTATTAGATTTAAGTAATTCCTTAGCTTTAAAAATAAATCATTTTTCTTTTTCTTTCCGTTCCCAAGCAATCTAACTTACTCCTTTCTAAAGCATACAATTGGTGCCATTACATTAGAAATACAGGGTAAAAATCTATGTAGTACTTAACCATCCCATAAAAGTACTCAATTCTTGCTTATTCATGGGCACAGAAAATTGATCAATAGCCTTAACCTTTTCATCAGAAGCATGTACTCCTTCAGCATCTAACTTATGACCTAAATATTGAACTTCTTTATTCATGAATGAACATTTATCCTTCTTTAACTTTAAACCACTAGAACAAAGTTTATGCAAAACTAATTCAAGTGTTTTCAAATGGTCATTTTCAATAGACCGGTAATAAACAATATCATCCAAATATACAGGCAACATTGGGTATATCTTTAAGAACATTTTCCATTACTCTTTGGAAAAATACCAACAGCACAATTCAATCCATATTGTAACCTTGTAAAGGTAAATAATTCCTTATAGGTATTAATAACCATATATTCTGGGATTCAACACTTAATTTTAATTGATGATATGCATGACTTAAGTCAAGTTTAGTAAAGGATTTACCTCTTGCTAAAGTAGCAAAAATATCTTTAGGAATAGGTAATGGGTAAGAATCAATACTACAAACAGGATTTAATGTTTCCTTAAAATCAGCCCAAATTCTAACATTTTTACCATCTGACTGACAATATTATTGTAGGACTTGCCCATTCTGAAAAATCAACAGGTTTAATTACAATGAAGCACGACCGCCTTTAATAACCACTATAGGTAACATTTTACATTGTGAACAATATTTTACCTTAACCATTGCAACACCAAGAATTTTCCAATGGCTGTTTATTATAATCTGTAAGAGCAATGTCAATAGCTTGTAACTCTTCTCGAGAATTACAAAATTTCTTAAAGGTATATTCACCAACACAAGTTACAGCAGCACCTGTATCTAATTCAAAATCAATGTCAACATTATTCAAATTCATATTAGCAAAATATTTACTACTGGTATGTAACTTCAAATCAGTTTTAACATCTAATTTCAGCACATCATTTATTTCAAAATATGATACTCATTTCCATTAACATTATGCCCAGCAGGATTCAACCTGGGCATTATAGTAACATTAAGGTTAAGCCTCTGTAATTCTGGTACATTCTGGTTTCAAAGTAACTTTCATTCACAAACATTACGTTTGATTTAAGCCTACATCCACTTGATGTTGAGATTTCGGCACTTTACCTTGCCGACATGCAACAGCAATGTGTCCCATTCTATGACACTTTCTACATTCACTATCACGAAATTTTGCACACATTAGCAAATGGTACACCTATAACATCTTCTATCATTGTTAAATGCTTTACTCACTGGTTTCACATCATCCTTCTTCTTCTGAATCAGTACTGTCTAACTGTAAATTTTGTTTTACATGGAAGCGTCTTATGTACTGCACTTTGGCTCCGTTTCCCGATCTTGCATAAAAAGCGGCGTTTCTTTCATTAACTTCAGTAGCTTCCGCAATTTGTAAAGCTTTATCAAAAGTAAATCTAGTCCCTCTTTGCACTCCAAAAGCTATTTGCTATACACTTTGAATGAACTCCAGCAATCAACTGGTCGACTAACATCTGTGAATCACCAAACTCACAATGTCTAGCTTCATGCTTAAGACGTACTGAAAAAGCCTGAAGAGTCTCGCCTTCTCGTCTCATTACTTGCCGAACTTAGTACGCTCAACCCTTGGATTCGTAGTACCACAATAATGCTTTCTTAGCAATGCTGTTAAAAACATCGTAAGTTTTCTTACAGGGGTAGCAGGCACACCCAAATCCTTAAGAACTTGATATGCCTAGGCTGCAGACCAACTATAAGTGTATGAAATTTCTTGGATTCCTCGACATCTTTTACTGCAAAGTAGCACTCCAATGCTCCAAGAAACTTGCAAAATCCTCTTCTCCCTCGTGGAACACCGGCAGACCAATTCCAGACGACATCGTGATATTACTCACTGTAGATACCTCTTGTAGCTATAAAAGACAACCGATTCCCATCAATTCATCTTCGTAACCAACCTCAATCCTCGTCCCCAACAATTATACGTGTAATGTATGTGGTTTGTAGCTGCATGCATGGAGGGGGGACTCAAATTAGACGTCCATCTTTCAAGATTTATTCTACTCTTCTGGCTTACAAACATACACATGGTTGGATACACAGTAGATAACTTTACAAAAGTATTGTTTATCAAGGTAACAGAAACAGCAACATTTCAATACATCACACCTGTCATGGAGGGCAAGCTGCACCATATTCATCTACTGCCAGGGGCAATCCCCTATGTATGCCCAAACAACCCCAGCATCAGTGGCCAAAGCATTGGAAATCAGAAGTGAAGATGCAGTTCGACCAGGATGTCAAGAAAGGCATCATTGAGGACGGTACCGACTGGTGAAGCAATAGAATGGTGTGCAAGGATGGTCATTGTTGCTAATAAGTCGGGTCAGCCCCGCTGCACTGTGGACTTTCAACGCCTCAATGCCTCCTGCAGGAGAGAGACGCCTCACACCCCTGCTCCTTTCGAAATGATATCAGGGGTACCTTCACATTCTTTTAAGACAGTGGCAGATGCCGCATTGGGCTTCCACAGGTGGAGTTAAATGAAGAGAGCTGCAGACTCACAGCCTTTATCACTCCGTTGGGGCGTTGTTGTCAGTACAGAATAACAACCATGGGACATTGTTCAGCTACATATGCCTACACCAAGAGGTTTGATGGCGCCATCAAGGACATTCCCTGAAAAAAACCCAAAATCAAGTTGTGGTGGATGATACTCTTCTGTATGACAAGAGCGTCGAAGAGGCCTTCTGGTACACATATATTTAATTGGCACACTTTGCCAAAAGGGAATAACCCTCAAGCAAGAGAAAATTCAGCTTCTGCCGAAGAGAAGTGAGCTTCATCGGATTCCAGTTGGGATTGGATTCCTATAGGACCCACAGAGGAGAGTCTTGCTGCCATACAGAGATTCCCATGCCCGACAACCCCTCTGTCACTGACATCAGGTCATGGTTTGGCTTTGTCAACCAGTTGGCACCCTTCCTCATCATGCCCCGCTGATGGAACCCTTCAGAGACCTCCTGAAGAAGTCTGCAAGCAAGAATGTCTACTGGGATAACAACCTACAAGAGATTCCATTCCAAGCACAGGAGGCCATATGCAAGCTGGCCAAGGGTGGGCTGGTATACTATGACAAGACCCGACCTACAGCAGCCCTAACAGATTGGAGCAGAGATGGGATCGGGTTTGTTATCCTGCAGCAGTGTTGTGCTTGTACCTCAGCTGATGTCCAATTCTGCTGCAAGGGTGGGTGCGTATTGCCTGTGTGGGAGCTGTCACTTGTTGCAAGCTGAATCTGGGTGTGCTGCTGTTGAGGGAGAGGCCTTAGCTGTCATGTAGTGTCTCAAGAAGGCCAGGCTACTCCTGTGGGCTGCTCCAACTTATGTTCGTGACTGATCACCACCTTTGAGTAAGAATGCCTCATACTTGACGAGGAGAGGGTCAAGTAGCAGCCTCTAAAGACCCTGTATACCAGTTGTTGGTAGCTAAAGTGGCAGCAAATGACTGGTGCCCACAGAAGACTTCTACCCCTTGTGGTAGGCTGCAGGGTAAGAGTGCAGGATCCTGTAACCAAAAACCTGGGAATGATCTGGGTTGGTAGTGGAGTCCCAAGGGCCACCGACAGTATCTCATTAGACTAGATGGAAGCAGTCGAGTGTCACTCAGAAGCAGGAAGCACCTGAAAGTGCTAAAACATCATCCCCCAACATTATCAGCCACTTCCCCATGCCAGGACACTGCTCCACCTCGTCCATAAAGGCGGACAGTTCAACCCTCATTGATGGGCGAGTATGTCATGGGTGATGTTGAGTGTTAACCCATGCTCATGCTTGTGCCACTGTAAAATTAAGTCTTTATCGTCCCTCATGCTTGTCTTGTCTTCTGTTTTTGATAAGCTGAACTGGCTACAATTAAATTTTTGCAGGCATATTTTTATGCATATCCATGTTGCTGCCATGCATGTCCCTTTATGCTGTGATACATGTGTATTAACCATTGCTTTTTTCCTATAAGGAGGATTTTTTTTCTTGCATATTTTCTTTGTGTGTATATATGTATTTAATACATATTTGCTTATTACTATCGCTGATTATTTCCATTTAATATTATGCATTCTGCCATGCCATAATTTTAGGGGAGGGGAATGTAGGATAGTTGAATATGTGTAATGTCTGTTGCAAAGAGGTCAGCGCGATTGGCGCCAATGTAGCCCACGTGTAAGCAACTCACTTGTAGTCACACCTCTGTATGGACTGGACGTGTAATAAAGCACTGGAGTGATACACGGGTCTCCTTCTGTTTCCTACACTTGGCCTTATGTGTATATATATATTATAATAAACCTCTCTATCATATGTAGCAATTCTAATTACACACCTATTATTGTGTATGATGTTAGCGCCATCTATTGATTGCTGACCGTAGCGGACAGCATGGATGAAATTACCTCATGTTTTTAATGTATGTAATCCTTGGAAATGTTTACTTCCAAGCTCTGTCAAGTTAATACTTTGAGTTCGTTATCCGGTGGCTTACAATTCACTTGTTTCTAGTAGTTATTAAGTGGTTATTTGTTATTATTTTGTTATTATATATTCAGACGTGATTTAAAATAAGTAAAGTCTTTGTTTAATTTTAATTATAGTTTGATAATTCATTTAACATATCTACTATACCTACATGAAGTGTTGCCCTCATTACTGAGAATTCATGAATAGTCAAGTGGAAAGCTGAAGTTGTGACAAATTGGGGACCTGTCCGGGATCTACTTACGTTTGCGTTGCGCTTACGCTTGATCTTGACGGATTGTGAAATTCATTTTGTTGTTTCTCTGTGATGATGGAGACACAATAGTGTATTCAGTGATATTTGCTAGTTATAACAGACCACCACCGGATAGTGTTCTCCAGCGCGCTCACACTTCACTTAGAGAATGTCGTGTTGCAACACGTCATTTTAAGCATACATCGAGATTTTGGAGGACGTGCAGGCAGGGTAATGGCAGCCTAGAATTCGTCATTCTTTTAACCCTCGACTCTGTTGACTACCATCGCTTAGCGATATCTCATAGTCGCCCCAACTTCTCGAGGTGCTTCGAGGCATGCTTCAAAACCTCATCATGAGGGATTGAAAGATTCCTTCCTTAGGAACCTCTGTTCCTCTTACTCAGGGTACGACCTTCGCTCTTTAAAGGATTTCGGCTTCATATTGTTACGACCACGTGTCAAGAACTTCGTTCTACCTCAATGGATACTTAAAGGTTTATCCTTGTTCAGGTAACTGTTGGTACTTCCAATTATTTACTTCATTAAGAATATTTCATTCAAGATTGTTAGTGTTTGTGCATTATTGGTGAACTAAGTTTTCTGATTGGCATGGATTATTAAAGGCTTCGTTCTTTTAAGTGAATTTCTGAACATTGTAGGACTTAAGGAGTTAGAAATTCCTGTGGTTTGTGGGTGCCTTCGCACCATAAATCCATGAATAACCTAACTTTTTAAAGTTTATAGCTTGTGTATGGTAGTAATATAATTTCCAGTGATATTTTCCATTTTATCAGTATTGAGAGATGCCTTTTGATCTTGAGAAATTTTTAGGGTGCACCCAGGGAGCACCTGAATACAATACAGGAAGCTAAGAAGGACCAGCTTCGCCAAATAGCTGTAAGGCAAGAATATCTGTAGGTCATGCTGTGGTGAAAGCTGAAACTATTGGGAAAGATTTTAGATTTCCTGATAAATAGTGGTAACATAACTGAAGAAGAGGCTCTTCCCTTAAGGCCTTTAACACTTGAACGAGGTGCTGCTCGTACAACTGAAGACCCGAAGATAGTGAAATTGAAACTTCAACTTGAACTGCAGCAGCGAACAGTAGAAGCTGAACAAAAAAAGGCTTGAGGCTGCAAATGCTGCAGCAGCGCTGAACAAAGGAAGGTAGAAGCTGAGCAAAGAAGACTTGAACTAGAACGCAAAGAAAAAGTTCTGTTGGAAAGGGAACTATCAGCCATAAGAATAGAAGAAAGGTTGGCAGAAAAACAGCTACCTGATGCTTTTGACCTTAGTAAAGCACGCAAACTCCTGCCTGTCTTCGATGAAAAAGATCCTGATGTATTTTTCATTACTTTTGAAAACACTGCAACGTCTCTCAACTGGCCTAGAGACCAATATGTTCTCTTAATCAGAAACTCCTTCAAAGGAAAAGCTGCATATGTGGCAGCACAACTTGTCCAAGAAAGGGATTATGAAGTCTTTAAAACTGCCATATTGGATGCTTATAGTGTTACAGCAGAAGGGTATAGACAAATCTTCAGACAAACTTTGAAGAACCAAGCTCAAACGTATCTCGAGTTTTTCACATTGAAGTTGAAGCAGTTTAATAAATGGATAGATAAGGAACAAATAACTACTTTAGAACAACCAAAAGAATTTAATAGTTTTAGAGGAATTCCTGAGGCGTATTCCAGCTAATGTGTCAATGTTTATTGTAGAGAAAAACAAGAAAAGATGGAAAAAGGGCTGCCCTATTAGCTGATTGATTATCATCTCATTCATAAACTTAAATCACATTCGTCCTCTCCTTCATCTGCCCCCCAGGTTTGTACTTTTTGTAAGAAAGAAGGTCATCATATTAAAGGACTGTCCTAGCCCCAAATGCAAAGCATCTCATGGTAAGGCTGCTCCTAATGCTTTTTCACAAGGACCCAAATCAGGGAATACTGCAAATAAAACGACCCTTCACTGTGCTCAACCTTTATCAGACTTTAAAGCATTTACATATCCTGGTAAAGTAAATGATATTCCAGTGCAAATTTTGAGAGATACAGGGTCATCTCAACTACTCATTAGCTCAAAGTTAAAAGATTTAGCTAAACCAACAGATCAAATATGTAACTGTGTCAGATTTGACTTGTCAAAAGGTTTTACCTATTGTACAGATTTCTCTTGATTGTCCTTATTTTAAAGGTTCAACTAATGTCGCCTTGTTGGATGCTGACCTGCCTTGCAAGAAACATAGACATGATACTTGGTAATGACTTGGCTCAAAACTAACAGTACTCCTAGTCTTTATCATTACTCAGCCTGAAGTAGTGATCGAAAAAGCTTGCAAAGAGTTTTCTCCTGTGGTAGAGCTTCCCTGCCAAGTAGTCACCAGGTCTACAACCTCAACTTCTAGAGACACTGAACACACAGGTAAGGTGGATCAAAGTTTACCAATTAATGGTGACAAAGTCCTTGCTGATCTTGTTGATATTCCCTCAGATGAAATTTGTAGAGTATCAAAGGTCTGATGATAGTTGAAAGAATACTTTGATAAAGTAAAGATGATGTTGATGAAAGTAAGTTACCATATTTCTATCTTGATAATAACATCCTTATGAGACGTTATAGACCTTTGAAGATTGCAGGACAAAATTCCTGGCATGATAGTTACCAGCTAGTAGTTCCTTCTAATCTTCGTGCAGCCTTATTGGATCTTGCTCATTCAGCAGAGTCTCATCTAGGCATTTCCAAAAACCTATAAGCGTTTGGCTGGACGATTACTACTGGCCTGGTATGAAAGCTGATGTAAAGCGCCACATAGAATTTCTTGCCATCCCCTGCAGGTAACTGGTAAACCAAATCAGAAAATACCTCCAGCACCATTAGTTCCTATTACAGTACCTAATTCTCCTTTTGAAAAGGTAATTGTAGATTGTTGTTCCCGGTCCTTTTTCTTCCCAAACTAAAAAACAAAATGAGTACATTTTAACTGTGTTGTGTCCAACTACTAGATTTCCTTTAGCCATACCTATAAAAAACATATCTGCTAAAACAATTATTGTTAATCTTCTTAAAATATTTACCATTTTTGGTTTTCCAAAGGAGCTTCAGTGTGATCAGGGGACAAACTTCACTAGTGATTTGTTTAAGCAAACTTTAAAGCAGTTAAAACACCTCCCATATTTTTGCCTCAGCTTATCACCCTCAGACTAATGAGCCCTTGAACGCGTACACCAGACCATTAAAAACCTCCTGCGCAAGTACATTTGTGAAACTGGACGAGAATGGGATGAAGACCTGGATCTGCTTATGTATGTACTTAGGAGTACACCTAATGAGTCGACTGGAATTCTCCCTTCGAGATGATGTTCGGCGTAGTAGACCTAGGACAAACCTTAGTATGGTAAAAGAAAAACATCCTAAGAGGTACTTACAAAGACCAGCAAGTAAGTATTCACAATACCTTCAAAGTCTTAAGGTTAAATTTGACCATATTTATGAATTTGCCAATCTGAATTTAACTAAACAGTCAGATTCGAATGAAAAACCAATACGATAAAATGGCCAGAATTAGAACTTTCAAAGTAGGAGATGATGTACTGTATATCGACCAGTTCCAGGAGCTCCATTGAGAGAAAAAATTTATGGGTCCGTATATAAAACACTAAAAGGGTCTCTAAAACAACTTATGCAATTGAAACTCCAGACAAAAGGAAACCTAGCCAGTTAGTGCACATTAATCTAATAAAACCATACCAATCTGCAAGATTTCTCCACAGGTAGTTCACCTGATAAGTAGAGAGATTGATCACTCCACTCACAACTCAAGGATAACTACTCCCATCGAGACTTCTCCTAGCACGAAAAACCTAGTACCCGAGGCAGTGATAATGATAAACTTTTAGCTCCTCTTTGAACCAGACGAAGAAGAAACTTTGGCTCATAATCATATTTTGTCATGGAAAGATGCTAGTAATTCACAGATTCTTTCTTTACTTTCACAGTATCTTGGTCATCTTCCTAAGGTGGAAAGGGAAGAATTAGAGGCTGTTCTGAAGTCTTATCCTGCAATATGTTCAGACACTCCTGGTTGCTGTACCTTGGTGAAACATGATGTTGTGCTAGAACCAAACACCAATCCCGTTCGTCAACCTTTTTATCGGGTATCCATCGTTTATTACCAGCCTTGAAGGCTGAGGTTGAGTATTTACTAAAAACTAGATTGGCTGCACCAAGTAAGTCTCCCTGGGCATCGCCTTGTATTTTAGTCAAAAAGCCTAACAATTCCTATCGTATGTGTATGGATTATAGAAAGGTTAATTCTGTAACAGTCAAGGATGCTTATCCATTACCTAGAATTGCAGATATTATTGACTCGGTGAGTAATTCTAAATACCTTACCCAGATTGATCTCTTGAAGGGTTATTATCAAATTAAATTAACAGATAGGGCAAAAGAGATATCAGCCTTTATAACACCTTTTGGTCTCTTTGAATACAAAGTTTTGCCATTAGGGATGACTAATGCTCCAGCTACATTCCAAAGGATGGTCCATGAAGTTTACACGTGGTTTGGAGGGTGTGTATGGTCTATTTGGATGACATCGTAATGCTATAACTCCTGGGACGAACACCTCAAGATCTTAAAAGAACTCTTCAAAAGACTCCTGAAAGCTAACCTCATTATTAATTTAGCCAAGAGTTCATTTGTAAGTGTAATGTATTGAGAAACACTACTCTCTCATTCTACTATGTTGACCTTCGGGAGTTGTTGTAGAAATCTCCCGCCATCCACGAACTGGGAAGCCAGCATAAGCATGGGTCTCCTTACTTGTAATTGAATATACCATATAAAGTACGTGAATGACCACCCTGTCTTCTAGGACTAAGTACTAAAGGACGAGAATGCAACAGTGGCGACGAGGAAGAACCCAGTGTACGAAGAGGTATGTCACATTGAAGGAGAGTTAGTGTACCAACGACAGCCGGCCGTATCTAGCCTAGCATACAGTTTTAGGCCTGGCCAACGTCCAGCTCCAGTATTCGAGTAGCCTGAATTCAGCTGTATTTGTTTGGGGACTACCGAAGTTCCATACCCTGTCAGGAAGGATGGCATGCAGCAAGGAGACCGACAATTCCCGAGTTTACCCAGATAAGTTGGAATTATCTGTTGGCTGGATCTATTTTTTCCATGAATTGTGAAGTAATGAAGTAACAGAGGCGACAGCAAAAAGGGCTTTGTTGCTTTCTTCAGTTGGCAGTAGAGACATTTCCACGATCTGTAAGTTAACAGCACCGAAATTGCCGTCTGCAGTTCCATTTGATGACCTAGTAAATCAAACTAAAGTCGCATTTTATAACAAAACCAAGTTATCATAGAGCATTGTGTGATTTCCTACAGAGAAGAAGAAAAGTAGTGAGTCCGTGAAGGAATATTATGCAGAACTAAAATTGTTAGCTCAACAGTGTGAATTTAATAGTGATTTTGACCGAAGGTTGAAGGAAACAATTATTGGGTTGGTATTGATAATGAAGTATATTTTAAGGTTTTATTAGCTGATCCTTTTGAGTTTAAATCAATCTCCTCTCGTGAATTACTTGCCAAGGTTACCAATTAGAAACTGCTTATGTTACTGAATGTAGTCCTACTTCAAGTTCTTTATAGATAATAGGCCTGCAGGTACTGTTAACAAGGTTAGGCATAGGTAATTAGGCCTAGGCCTAATTCTAGTGCAGACTCTAAAGGGAGAGTAAAAGTGATTATTGTAAAGTTCAAAGTAAATGCATTCATTGTGGGCGCGATAACCATTTAGCTAATAATTGTAGATTTAAGAATGCTAAATGTTATTCCTGTGGCAAGGAAGGCCATGTTAGTACAGTGTGTCCCAATAAAAAGGCTAGAAATAATCTAGGAATGTTAATACAGATGCTATGATGTAGAGGAGTTCTACTAGTAAGCATATTCCTGTTAATGAAAGTTTCCGTGATTCTTATGATTTATTGAAAACCCGTTTTGATGTTAATAAGTGAATTCTATTGATTTTGTCGGATGATTATGAGGAACCATATAGAGAAATTTTAAGGTTAAATGGGTTCCCCTAGAGTTGAATTAGACACTGGCAGTGGTGCATCCACTATTTCACGGCATGATGCTAATAAATTGAATTTAACCCCATTACCACAAGGAAACGCTTAGCAAATTATGATAAAGCTGAAATGCAAGTGTACGGTGAAATAATTGTGATGTTTCTTTTAAAGGCCAAATGGTCCAGGGACAAAAGTTTTTTGTTGTAGATAATGATTTAAATTTAGCAGCAGGTCTTGATGAAGAAATTGAAATACCAGTGGGTACAAATTGATAATGTGTGTGATGATAAATTTAAAGGTCCTCTTATTACCCCAAGTAGTGCATCTAGGCCTAAGCTTGATTGTGTAAAAATGTTCAATGAGTATCAGGTGGTGGAAGGATCACCCATTACAAATTATGAATGTCAATTAATGTTAAAAGAAAATGCTGTGCCTAAGTATTTAAGCTAGATCTGTTCCTTATCATTATAAATGTAAAATGAGAATAGTTTTGAAAGAACTAGAAAGTAAAAATATAGTGAGCAAGGTCGAGCATGCTGGAGATTGGGCCAGTCCTATTGTTCCTGTAATGAAGCCTAATGGTGAAATAAGGATTTGTGTAGATTGTAAGTATCTCAATACCCAAACCAGTGTTAATACTTCCCATTACCGAGATTAGATGATATTTTGGCAAATGTAGGTTCTTGTCAGTATATTTCGAAATTTAGATTGAAAAATTTGAAAAAGCATATTTACAGGTATCTGTGGAGTGAAAATTCTCAATATTTGATTATTGAATACTCCATTTGGGGATTATATAAGTTTCATAGATTGCCTTTTGGGTTGTCGTCAGCACCAGGTATATTTCAGAGGTTTACTCTGAATTATTGGCAAATATTGAGGGTTGTTCATGTATTTTTTAGATGACATATTGATTGTCGGAGCTACCAAGGAGGAACATGACAAGAGTTTATGTAAGGTTTATCAATTTTGCAACAGAGAAATGTTAAATTGAATAAAGATAAATGTATTATTGGTTCTAGGGAAGTACCTTATTTAGGATACATTTTAAGTTGTGATGGAATTAAACCTGACCCAAAGAAAATAGAGGCAATTTTGGAAGCTCCAACCCCTCACTCTGTTCAGTCTTTAAATCATTTTTGGGGCTATGTACTTATTACAATAGGTTTGTACCTCAGTTCAGCTCTATTTTATGTCCTTTATATAATTTAACCCAAAAGAATGTGGAGTTTCATTGGGCAGCAGTTCATGAAGAAGCTTTTCAGAGTATTAAGGAAGCTTTGGGAAGAGCTGATATTTTGGATAATTTTAAACCCCCAATGCTACCATGATTTTAGAAGTTGATGCTAGCCTGAAGGAGTGTGGGAGCTGTTCTTAAGCAAGAATATAAGGATAGAATTTCTACCTATTTCTTTCAAACAAGTAGAAAATTATCTAATGCTGAGTGTAATTATTCTCAAATTGATAGAGAGGCTCTATCCATTATTTTTGGAGTCAAGAAGTTTTCTGATTATCTTTTGGGTAGGAAGTTCGTTATCAGGACGGACCATAAACCCTTGACTCATCTATTTAACCCTAGTAAGTCTATTCCACAATTATCTAATGCTCGTATTCAAAAGGTGGGCTTTATTTCTATCAGGTTTGATTTTAAAATTGAACACATTAAGGGAGTGCATAATACAGTGGCAGATGCTCTTAGTAGGCTACCATTGTGTAGAGATGATGCTGATTTTCATGTACCAGGAGAATATGTAAATTGATTAATATTTTGGATAAAGAATTCTTTTGATGTTACAATGGTAAAAGAATGTATAGAAAGAGACACTGTTTTATGCAGAGTACGAGATTATGTAAGGAAGGGGGGTTCCCCAAGGAAAAGGTGATGGAAATTTGTATGTTACCTTTCTATAAATTGAGAAATGATCTTTCTTTGCATGAACAAATGTATACTCTATGGAATCGTATTTGGTTCCTGAGATGTTGAGAAAGCGTGTTATGAAAATGCTTCACGAGGGCCACC
Organism: Macrobrachium nipponense; assembly: GCF_015104395.2. NCBI lineage: Eukaryota > Metazoa > Arthropoda > Malacostraca > Decapoda > Palaemonidae > Macrobrachium > Macrobrachium nipponense. The sequence continues at coordinate 49,403,120 of NC_061090.1, read as the reverse complement.
AGGGTATTGTTGCCATGAAAGCTGAAGCAAGGTCTTTTGTATATTGGCCCAACAGGACCAAGATTAGAACAAATAACTTCCAACTGTGCATTATGCATAACAAATCTCAAACATAAGGGCATTTCACCTTTATCTTGGCCGTCAGTAGATAGACCTTGGTCCGCTTGCATGTAGATTATTGTGGACCCATTGACAACATGCAATATTTGATTATATTGATTCCTTTTCTAAATTTATTGATGTCTATGCTTGCAAGAATATAACTTCAGAGGGTACCATACAATGTTTAAGGTCATGTTTGCTAATTATGGTATTCCTGACACAATTGTATCTGATAATAATGCAACTTGTTTTATGTCTAGGAGACTCAGAATTTCTTTCAGAAAAATGGTGGGTTAGACATTGTTCAGGAGGCACCATATAATCCAAGTACAAACGGGCTTGCAGAACGGGCTGTCCGAATATTCAAAACATAATTTCAAAAAGTTTGATTGTAATTTGCCTGTAAAAACCAGAATGGCCAAATTTTTTTGTATACCTATAGACGGGTACAGTACAGTCTTCTACTGGCTGCTCCCCCCAGCTGATTATTGTTTGGAAGGAAATTTAAGGTCCATTAGATGTTTAAATAATGCCTAAACAAAGAGATGAGTGTTATGTTCATGAGTCTAAATTCAGAGTTGGCGATGCAGTATATGCCAAGAATTTTGGTAAAGGACCAGAATGGGTGGAAGCTAAGATTATCAAAGTTCTTGGTGAAAGAAATTATTTGGTTTCTGTAGAGGTTAATGGTATTTTGACTTGGAAGCGTCACCTTTCACAGTTATTTGAGAGAAAAATGTATAATACTAGAGTAACTGATGAACCGTCACTATTATAAGATACAATGATTTCTTATGTTCCTGTAGTTTCTTCTCCCGTAATGTACAAGGATTAGAAGAAACAAATAACACTATTCAGAACTCGGGTATGATTTGTAATCCCAATGTAGAAGTAGTAGGATCAGAGAACAGTAATTGTGATACTGGTGCCATTGTAAGAAAATCTACCAGAGTAAGTAAGAAACCTAGGAGACTCATTGAACAAATTTAAATTTTTGTCTGTAACCTAAGGGGGGAGGAGTGTAATGTATTGAGAAACACTACTCTCTCATTCTACTATGTTCGAACCTTCTGGGAGTTGTTTTAGGAAATCTCCCGCCATCCACGAAACTGGGAAGCCAGCATAAGCATGGGTCTCCTTACTGTAATTGATATACCATAATAACGTACGTGAATGACCACCCTGTCTTCTTAGGACCTAAGTACTAAAGGACGAGAATGCACAGTAAGGCAAAAGTTACATACCT